>NC_064570.1:71140681-71443712 GCF_937001465.1 Orcinus orca
TGACAATATCTCTTTGTATAGTCTTTTTTATTAGTTGCTATGGAAATTATGATATACATAACTTTTCACAATCTACTTAAAATGAACATTTTGCCACTTAATTGGAGTGTAGAAATCTTACCATCATATCGGTCTCACTATGTTCCTCTGTTTATGTTGTAGGTGTTATATGTTTTACATCCACTTACATCTTCATATGTGTATTACATAGTATTTTAAAAATTGAGTTATAATTGACAATTGATACAGTTTCAGGTGTAAAACATGATTCAATATTTGTATATATTGTGAAATGATCACAGTAGGTCTAGTTAACATCCATCATTGTAGGTAGTTGCAAAAATTTTTTTCTTGTGATGAGAACTTTTAAGATCTACTCTCTTAGCATCCCAATATGCAATACAGTGTTACTAACCACAGTCACCTTGCTGTACATTACATCCCCAGGACTTACTTATTTTATAGCTGGAAGTTTGTACCTTTTGACCCCCTTCACTCATTTTGCCCATTCCTTATTCCCTACCTCTGGCAACCACCAATCTGTTCTCTGTATCTGTGAGCTCGTCTCTCTTTGTTTTGTTGTGTTTTGTTTTTTGATTTCACATATAAGTGAGATCAGACAGTATTTGTCTTTCTCTGTCTGCCTTACTTCACTTTAGCATAATGCCCTCAAGGTCCATCCAGCTTACTGCAAATGGCAAGATTTCTTTCTTTTTATGGCTGAGTAATATTCCATTGTAAATATTTACACCACGCTTTCTTTATCCATTCATCCATTGATGGACACTTAGGTTGTTTCCTTATGTTGGCTATCGTAAATAATGCCGCAGTGAACATGCGGTGCATATATCCTTTTGAGTTAGTGTTTTGTGTTCTTGAGATAAATACCAAGAAGTGGAGTTTCTGCATATGGTAGCTGTATTTTTAAATTGGGGAAGAACCTCCATACTGTTTTCCATAGTGGCTGCACCAATTTCACTTGTACTAACAGTGCACAAGGCTTCACTTTTTTCCACATCCCTGCCGACACTTGTTATTTCTTGTCTTTTTGATAATAGCCATTCTAACAGGTGTGAGGTGATATCTCATTGTGGTTTTGATTTGCATTTTCCTGATGATTAGCGATGTTGAGCACTCTCCTGTGTGCCTGTTGTCCGTCTGTATGTCTTCTTTGGAAAAACGTCCGTTCAGATCTTCTGCCTGTTTTTTGTTTTTTTTTAATCAGATTCTTTGTTTTTTTGCTTTGATTTGTATGAAAAAAATTTTTGATGTGATAATGTTTATAACTTTTGATTTTAATTGTGATACATGTTTTAAAGAGTTTAAGAGGGAAAGGACAATCTATTATAGTTACTGAGATATTTAATTTTCCTGTTACTCTTCTTTTACTCCTGATATTTCAAGTTTTCCTTAGGTATCATTTCCCTTCCACTTAAAGGATTTCCTTTAGCATTTCTTTTAGAGCATTTTGCTGGAGACCAGTTGTCCTCTTTTTCCTTACTCTGAGAATGACTTTATTTCATTTTCATTTCTGAAGGATATTTTCTATTTTCTTTTGAATTTTACTTTTTTTATACAGCAGGTTCTTATTAGTCATCCATTTTATACACATCAGTGTATACATGTCCATCCCAGTCTCCCAATTCATCACACCACCACTACCACCACCCTGCCACTTTACGCCCTCGATGTGCATACGTTTGTTCTCTACATCTGTGTCTCAATTTCTCCCCTGCAAACTGGTTCATCTGTACCATTTTTCTAGGTTCCACATATATGTGTTCATATACAATATTTGTTTTTCTCTTTCTGACTTACGTCACTCTGTATGACAGTCTCTAGATCCATCCAGGTCTCTACAAATGACCCAATTTCATTCCTTTTTATGGCTGAGTAATATTCCATTGTATATATGTACCATATCTTCTTTATCCATTCGTATGTCGATAGGAATTTAGGTTGCTTCCATGACCTGGCTATTGTAAGTAGTGCTGCAGTGAACATTGGGATGCATGTGTCCTTTTGAATTATGGTTTTCTCTGGGTATATGCCCAGTGGTGGGATTGCTGGATCATACGGTAATTCTATTTTTAGTTTTTTAAGGAACCTCCATACTGTTCTCCACAGTGGTTGTAACAATTTACATTCCCACCAACAGTGCAAGAGGGTTCCCATTTCTCCACACCCTCGCCAGCATTTGTTGTTTGTAGATTTTCTGATGATGCCCATTCTGACTGGTGTGAGGTGATAACCTCATTATAGTTTTGATTTGCATTTCTGTAATAGTTAGTGATGTTGAGCAGCTTTTCATGTGCTTCTTGGCCATCTGTATGTCTTCTTTGGAAAAATGTCTATTTAGGTCTTCTGCCCATTTTTGGATTGGGTTGTTTGTTTTTTTATTATTGAGCTGCCTGAGCTGCTTATATATTTTGAGATTAATCGTTTGTCCATTGATTCATTTGCAAATATTTTCTCCCATTCTGAGGGTTGTCTTTTTGTCTTGTTTGTAGTTTCCTTTGCTGTGAAAAAAACTTTTGTTTCATTAGGTCCCATTTGTTTATTTTTATTTCCATTACTCTAGAAGGTGGATCAAAAAAGGTATTGCTGTGATTTATGTCAAAGAGTGTTCTTCCTATGTTTTCCTCTAAGAGTTTTATAGTGTCTGGTCTTACATTTAGGTCTCGAATCCATTTTGAGTTTATTTTTGTGTGTGGTGTTAGGGAGTATTCTAATTTCATTCTTTTACATGTAGCTGTCCAGTTTTCCCAGCACCCCTTATTGAAGAGACTGTCTTTTCTCCATTGTATGTCCTTCCCTCCTTTGTCATAGATTAGTTGACCATAGGTGCATGGGTTTATCTCTGGGCTTTCTATCCTGTTCCATTGATCTATATTTCTGTTTTTGTGCCAGTACCATATTGTCTTGATTACTATAGCCTTGTAGTGTAGTCTGAAGTCAGGGAGTCTCATTCCTCCAGCTCTGTTTTTTCCCTCAAGACTGCATTGGCTATTCGGGGTCTTTTGTGTCTCCATACAAATTTTAAGATTTTTTGTTCTAGTTCTGTAAAAAAATGCCATTGGTAATTTGATAGGGATTGCATTGAATCTATAGATTGTTTTGGGTAGTATAGTCACTTTCACAATATTGATTCTTCCAATCCAAGAACATGATATATCTCTCCATCTGTTGGTATCCTCTTTAATTTCTTTCATCAGTGTCTTATAGTTTTCTGCATACAGGTCTTTTGTCTCCCTAGGTAGGTTTTTTCCTAGGTATTTTATTCTTTTTGTTGCAATGGTAAATGGAAGTGTTTCCTTAATTTCTCTTTCAGATTTTTCATCATTAGTGGATAGGAATGCAAGAGATTTCTGTGCATTAATTTTATATCCTGCAACTTTACCAAATTCATTGATTAGCTCTAGTCATTTTCTGGTGACATCTTTAGGATTCTCGATGTATAGTATCATGTCATCTTCAGACAGTGACAGTTTTACTTCTTCTTTTCCAATTTGTATTCCTTTTATTTCTTTTTCTTCTCTGATTGCCATGGCTAGGACTTCCAAAACTATGTTGAATAATAGTGATGAGAGTGGACATCCTTGTCTTGTTCCTGATCTTAGAGAAAATGCTTTCTGTTTTTCACCATTGAGAATGAGGTTTGCTGTGGGTTTGTCGTATATGGCCTTTATTATGTTGAGGTAGGTTCCCTCTATGCCCACTTTCTGGAGAGTTTTTTAGCATAAATTGGTGTTGAATTTTTCCAAAAGCTTTTTCTGCATCTATTGAGATGATCATATGGTCTTTCTTCTTCAATTTGTTAATATAGTGTATCACAGTGATTGAATTGCATATATTGAAGAATCCTTGCATCCCTGGGATAAATCCCACTTGATCATGGTGTATGATCCTTTTAAAGTGTTGTTGGATTCTGTTTGTTAGTATTTTGTTGAGGATTTTTGCATCTATATTCATGAGTGATATTGTTCTATAATTTTCTTTTTTTGTAGTATCTTTGTCTGGTTTTGGTATCAGGGAGATTGATGGTGGCCTCATAGAATGAGTTTAGGAGTGTTCCTTCCTCTGCAATTCTTTGGAAGAGTTTGAGAAGCATGGGTATTAGCTCTTCTCTAAATGTTTGATAGAATTCACCTGTGAAGCCATCTGGTCCTGGACTTCTGTTTGTTGGAAGATTTTTTTTTTTTTTTTCGGTACACGGGCCTCTCACTGTTGTGGCCTCTCCCGTTGCGGAGCACAGACTCCGGATGCATAGACTCAACAGCCATGGTTCACGGGCCTTCATGGTTCATGCCACTCCGCGGCATGTGGGACCTTCCCGGACCAGGGCACGAACCCGTGTCCCCTGCATTGGCAGGCAGACTCTCAACCACTGTACCACCAGGGAAGCCCTGTTGGAAGATTTTTAATCACAGTTTCAATTTCATTATTTTTGATTGGTCTGTTCATATTTTCTATGTCTTCCTGGGTCAGTCTTGGAAGGTTATCCCTTTCTAAGAATTTGTCCATTTCTTCCAGGTTGTCCATTTTATTGGCATAGAGTTGCTTGTAGGAGTCTCTTAGGATGCTTTGTATTTCTGCAGTGTCGTAACTACTCCTTTTTCATTTCTAATTTTATTGATTTGAGTCCTCTCCCTCTTTTTCTTGATGAGTCTGGCTAATGGTTTATCAATTTTGTTTATCTTCTCAAAGAACCATCTTTTAGTTTTACTGATCTTTGCTACTGTTTTCTTTGTTTCTATTTCATTTATTTCTTCTCTGATCTTTATGATTTCTTTCCTTGTACTAACTTTGGGTTTTGTTTGTTCTTGTTTCTCAAGTTCCTTAGGTGTAAGGTTAGATTGTTAATTTGATATGTTTCTTGTTCCTTGAGGTAGGATTGTATTGCTATAGACTTCCCTCTTAGAACTGCTTTTGCTGCATCCCATAGGTTTTGGAGCATTGTGTTTTCCTTGTCATTTGTCTCTAGGTATTTTTTTTTCCTTTTGATTTCCTCAGTGATCTCTTGGTTATTTAGTAACATATTGTTTAGCCTCCATGTGTTTGTGTTTTTTACGTTGTTTTCCCTGTAATTGATTTCTAATCTCATAGCGTTGTGGTCAGAAAAGATGCTTGATATGATTTCGGTTTTCTTAAATTTACTGAGACTTGTTTTGTGACCGAAGATGTGGTCTATCCTGGAGAACGTTCCCTGTGTACTTGAGAAGAAAGTGTAATCTGCTGTTTTTGGAAGGGGTGTCCTATAAATATCAATTAAATCTATCTGGTCTATTGTGTCATTTAAAGTTTGTGTTTCCTTATTAATTTTCTGTTTGGATGATCTGTCCATTGATGTAAGTGAGGTGTTATAAAATCCCCCACTATTCTTGTGTTACTGTCGATTTCCTGTTTTATAGCTGTTAGCAGTTTCCTTATGTATTGAGGTGCTACTATGTTGGGTGTATATATATTTATAATTGCTATATCTTCTTGGATTGATCCCTGATCATTATGTAGTGTCCTTCCTTCTCTCTTGTAACATTCTTTATTTTAAAGTCTATTTTATCTGATATGAGTATTGCTACTCCAGCTTTCTTTTGATTTCCATTTGCATGGAATATATTTTTCCATCCCCTCACTTCCAGTCTGCATGTGTACCTAGGTCTGAAGTGGGTCTCTTGTAGATAGCATATATATGGGTCTTGTTTTTGTTTCCATTCAGCGAGCCTGTGTCTTTTGGTTGGAGTATTTAATCCATTCACATTTAAGTAAATTATCGATATGTATGTTCCCATGACCATTTTCTTAATTGTTTTGGGTTTGTTTTTGTAGGTCCTTTTCTTCTCTTGTGTTTCCCACTTAGGGAAGTTCCTTTAGCATTTGTTGTATAGCTGGTTTGCTGGTGCTGAATTCTCTTAGCTTTTGCTTGTCTGTAGAGCTTTTGATTTCTCCATCGAATCTGAATGAGATCTTTGCCCTGTAGAATAATCTTGCTTGTCGGTTCTTCCCTTTCATCACGTTAAATATGTCATGCCACTCCCTTCTGGCTTGTAGAGTTTCTGCTGAGAAATCAGCTGTTAACCTTATGGGAGTTCCCTTGTATGTTATTTGTCATTTTTCCCTTGCTGCTTTCAATAATTTTTCTTTGTCTTTAATTTTTGCCCGTTTGATTACTATGTGTCTCAGCATGTTTCTCCTTGGGTTTATCCTGTGTGGGACTCTCTGCACTTCCTGGCCTTGGGTGGCTATTTCCTTTCCCATGTTAGGAAAGTTTTCCATTATAATCTCTTCAAATATTTTCTCTGGTCCTTTCTCTTTCTCTTCTCCTTCTGGGACCCCTATAATGTGAATTTTGTTGCATTTAAGTTGGCCCAGAGGTCTCTTAGGCTGTCTTCATTTCTTTTCTTTCTTTTTTCTTTATTCTGTTCTGCAGCAGTGAAATCCACCGTTCTGTCTTTCAGGTCACTTATCTGTTCTTCTGCCTCAGTTATTCTGCTATTGATTCCTTCTAGTGTGTTTTTCATTTCAGTTATTGTATTATTCATCTCTGTTTGTTCTTTAATTCTTCTAGGTCTTTGTTAAATATTTCTTGCATGTTCTTGATCTTTGCCTCCATTCTTTTTCCAAGGTCCTGGATCATCTTCACTATCATTATTCTGAATTCTTTTTCTGGAAGGTTGCTTGTCTCCATTTCATTTAGTTGTTTTTCTGGGGTTTTATCTTGTTCCTTCATCTGGTACATAGCCCTCTGCCTTTTCATCTTGTCTTATCTTTCTGTGAATGTGGTTTTTGTTCCACAGGTTGCAGGATTGTAGTTCTTCTTGCTTCTGCTGTCTGCCCTCTAGTGGGTGAAGGTATGTAAGAGGCTTGTGCAGTTTTCCTGATGAGAGGGACTGGTGGTGGGTAGAGCTGGCTGTTGCTCTGGTGGGCAGAGCTCAGTAAAACTTTAATCTTCTTTAATCTGCTGATGGGTGTGGCTGGGTTCCCTCCCTACTGGTTGTTTGGCATGGTGAGACCCAACACTGGAGCCTACTTGGGCTCTTTGGTGGGGCTAATGGCTGACTCTGGGAAGGCTCAGGCCAAGCAGTACTTCCCAGAACTTCTGCTGCCAGTGTCTTTGTCGTCATGGTGAGACACAGCCACCCCCTGCCTCTGCAGGAGACCCTCCAACACTAGCAGGCAGGTCTGGTTCAGTCTCCTATGGGGTCACTGCTCCTTCCCCTGGGTCCCAGTGCACACACTACTTTGTGTGTGCCCTCCAACAGTGGAGTCTCTTTTTCCCCCAGTCCTTTCGAAGTCCTGCAATCAAATCCCATTAGCCTTCAAAGTCTAATTCTCTAGAAATTCCTCCTCCCGTTGCCGGACCCCCAGGTTGGGAAGCCTGACATAGGGCTCAGAACCTTCACTCCAGTGGTGGACTTCTGTGGTATAAGTGTTCTCCAGTCTGTGTGTCACCCACCCAGCAGTTATGGGATTTGATTTTATTGTGATTGTGCCCCTCCTACCATCTCATTGTGGCTTCTCCCTTGTCTTTGGATGTGGGGTATCTTTTTTGGTGAGTTCTAGTGTCTTCCTGTCGATGATTGTTCAGCAGTTAGTTGTGATTCCAGTGCTCCCGCAAGAGGGAGTGAGAGCACGTCCTTCTCCTCCGCCATCTTGAACCAATTCTAGGTTGACGGTTGTTTTCCTTCAATGCTTTAATAATGCCATTCCTCTTCCTCTTGGCCTCCCTTATTTCTGATGAGAAATCTGCAGTCATTTGAAATGTCATGTGTATGTGATGTCATTTTTCTTTGGCTCATTTAAAGATGTTTTCTTTATTTTTCAGTTTTCAGCAACTTGAATATAATTTTTCTGGGTTTCGATTTCTTTATCTTCTTGGGGTTTGCTGAGCTTCTTGAATTTTTCAGTTTATGTCTTGTGCTAAAATTGGTATGTTTTTAGCCATTATTTCTCCAAATGTTTTTTCTTTTTCCTCTGCTTTTGGATTCTGTTGAAATAAGTAGTAGGCCTTTTGGTATTGTCCCACAGGTCCCTGAGCCTCTGACTTTTTTTTTCAGTCTTTTTTTTCTTTTTTCTTTTCAGATGGTTAATTTCTAATTATCTATCTTTAAGTTAATTGAGTCTCTGCTCTTATACCTCGTTTCTGTTCTTGAGCCCATCCAGTGAATATTTTATGTCAGTTATTGTATTTTTCAGTTCTAAAATTTCCATTTGGTTTTTTATAGCTTTTCTTTCTTGGCCAAGACTTTTTATCTTTCCATTTGTTTCAAAATGTTTGGCCCTTATGGTTTGTGGCATAGTTGCAGTAACATTGGAAGTCTTCATGTGATAATTCCATTGTATGTGTCATCTCAGGACTGGCGTTTGTTGATTTTTTTCCCTTTGAGAATTAACACTTTCCTGTTCCTTTATATGCTGAGTAATTTTTGCATGTATTCTGGATATTTCGCATATTAGGAGACTCTAGGTTTTGGTTAAATCCTCAAGGGAATGCTATTCTTTTTAGTTTTTTGCAGCCACTCAACCTGGTTAGGTCAGTTTGAAAGTTGGACTCACCTTCTATGGGTTGTGGTTCCAGTATCAATTATGTTTTCAAAGCCTCCTTTGTAGTTCTGCTTGGATCTGTTCATCATGTGTACTGCTTAGTGGCCAGTGTAGGATCTATGTAGCGGTTTACTCTATAGTTTAGTTCTGAGGTCCTTTGTTATGCTGTTTAAGATCAGATCTATACATGCATAGCTTAGAGGTGACCTCAGGAGTTTATGTACAACTTTATGAGATTACTTTCTTGAGTTTCCTTTTCTCTGTGATCTTTCTGATACTTTTTGTCTTCTTGAGGTCCCCCCTTTCCAGCCCAGTAGCCAGAAAACTGGGCCTTTAGTTTCCCCGCTCTGCTATGTGTTTCCTCCAGGTGCGTTTGTATCTGGGGCCAAGTTTTACTGGAAGACAGAGAAAAATGCAACAGACATTTGACCCATGATCTTGGGACCATTGCTCCTTTGTTTAAAAAGAATGATTTTCCTCCCTCAGAATTTTAGACATCTGCAGTGGCTCCTGCCACCCACTATGGGATTGCCTGGGGGTTGGGACTGGAGAGAATGGAAAATAATAGTGAATCTCCCTCCTCTGTGACCTTTGAAAGAGTACCCTTTTCTGATTCTTGGACCAGAAGGAGAAATCTTCTGTTGGCACTCTTTTTGCCTGCACTCAGTTGCATTCCCAGCCTTTGTGCTGCTTTTTGAGTCAAGGTCAGTTGATTACAGAGTGATATGAAACAAAAAAAAGCCAGGTCATACTGCAGGGCAAACTCCAAGAAATGTCACTGATGCTTTGGTGGTACCTTGGATTCTGGTCTTCTTCCCCAGTTCTTCTCCTACCATTTACCCTTCAGAGTTTTCACATGGCTGCTCAGTGCATTGTATGCAAGGTCTGTAGTTGGATTTAGTGGGAGAGACAAGGAAAAGTATGCTTATACCATCTTGCACAGGACCAGAACCCTTAGATTGTTATTTTAAAGGTGGGAATGTGTGAAACTAAGTCTAACTTGATTTTAAGTTTCAGGGGAAAAAAAAATGGGGGAATCAGCTCTCAAATGTTTATTCACATTTTTTTTGCCCAGTTTACTGGGGACATATTTTCTACAGCCAAATAAATATTAGTTATAAAGGTTATTCTGTGGAAAATGGTTCATTTCTATGTAGAGTTCTGTGGAAATATTTCTGTATTCTAAGGATTTAGAAAGATGATTTTTTTTTTTTTACATCTATATAGTACTTCACTTCTGTTCCTCTTCGTGTTATGATGAAAAAAATACTACAGAAATTACAAGATTCAAAGTTCCTTGGTGGAGGTGGGTTGCAGGGTGGTTATGCTGGTTTGTATTATAGCTTCATCTTTCAACATAGCTGCTCATAGGCCCTGGAATATAGTTAAGTATTCTGCAAAAAAAAAGTTTATTGAAGGGATAAATGAGGGATCATTCTTGAAGTCATTCTTATAGCTCTGTTCTACCTTTCAGATGTGGCCATAACCTCTCCACAGGTCACATGCCACTTGAGGGATGTTTATGCTGTTGGGTGTGTGTTGGAGAATCTCTTCCCTTTAGTGAGTATAAGGATGACCAGTGTATCATTTAGAATTAGACTTTGCGGGCTTCCCTGGTGGCGCAGTGGTTGAGAGTCCGCCTGCCGATGCAGGGGACACGGGTTCGTGCCCCGGTCCGGGAAGATCCCACATGCCGCGGAGCGGCTGGGCCCGTGAGCCATGGCCGCTGAGCCTGCGCGTCCGGAGCCTGTGCTCCGCAACGGGAGGGGCCCCAACAGTGAGAGGCCCGCGTACCGAAAAAAAAAAAAAAAAGAAGCAACAACAAAAAAACAAAAAGAAATAGAATTAGACTTTGCTACATATAACAAACAAAAAACAATAAAACAGCAGTGACTCACTAGCTTATTTCTCTTTTACCCATGAAGGAACTTAGAGGTAGACAGTCTGGGGCTGTTTGGTGGGTCCACAGAGTCATCAGGGACGTTGCTGCTCTGCCGTCTTCAAGAGCACTTCTTGGTCCTAACCAGCTATAGGTTTATAGACATCATCTACTCTTTCCAAGCTGGCCGCTGGAAGAAATGAGAGGAACACAAGAAGGCCTCCTTTCCAGTGGAGTCAGCTTTCTTTAAGGAGCCTTTCCCACAATGCACGCAACAGTTCTGCTTCCATCATTGCTCAGGACTTCGTCACGTGACCGCATCTCACTCCAGGGGCGTCTGGAATGGTAGTCTTTCACCTGATACATGACCGCCCTACGTAATATTAGGATTTTCTGGCTGGGGAGGAAAGGGAGAACAGATGTTACAGTAGGCAACTGACTGTCTCTGCCCAAGCCAGAGCTGCCGGAAACATAAGGATAGTGATTTAACCAATGTAAATAAGAAATACGATCATCTTATTCTTGGAAAATGAGATAAATGGTTCTTAATACGTTTTAATATCCTTACACGTTCACTGTATAAAAATAAATATACAAAAATATGACAGGCTTGTTTCCCTCCCATTTCTGTGCCCCGGCTAGCTGTTTTCCCTTGCTGGGAACTGCTGCTTCTGGTGACCGGGGTTTCCATTATAGACCAGAAATATTCTACAAAGTGTGTTTTTAAATATTGTTTGAAGTTAATTTTCATATGTTAAGTTGTCATTGATGTAGGGTATGAATCCCTTAGTGTGGTGGAGAGGAGGTGATGGTATACAGAGAACGGGCGCAGTTGGGGGGAAGTGTGTGAATCAGACGGACACGCGGAAAACAGGGAGTCGTGGTCCCCGGCTGAGTCCTTTGTTAGTTGCCTGGTACTCTGAAACTGGTTCTGAAGCATGGCTTTATCTTTCTTCACTGAACCACCTTGAGTATCGGGATTCCTCAGTGTAGGAGTCCCACATCCTGTGTGGTGAGTGCTGCCGGCTCCCTGATAGCATTTTCATGAGACGGCATAACTCACCAGGAAAACAACAACGACAACTAGATTTAAGGTTTAAAACTTTAACTAGTCAACAGGGCTTGCCTATTTCATCATTCTTCCCACAGCTGGTGTTTCCTTCACTCTGCTCTCTCCAAGAAGCCACGCTTTTCTGCATCGGGGTTTGTGCCTCTCTTTCCGGCATTACCACCTCCAGCGTTTCAGCTGGTCAACCCCTCCTCTTCTACTTGTCCTTAGATCTCAGTTGAACCTCACTGCTCAGTGAGCTCTTCCTTTTTAACCCTCCAGATGAACTTAGATCTTAAGTTTTGCCTTTTCTTTCCCCTGTACTTATCACATTGTTATTTTAGAGTTATTTGTGTAGCTATTCCTATAATGTCCTGTTAAGCTCTCTGGACTGCAAACTTCATAAAGCTTTGAACCACATTTAGCATGTCGGTGTTCCACTGGTTTAGTGCCTGTAAGCATTGTGAGCATTCGCTCAACAAATACTTGTTGAAAAATATTTGGTGAGATGATGATTAATTCTGTATCCACTTGACTGGGCCACTGGGTGCCCAGATGTTTGCTCAGATATTATTTGGGGTATGTCTAGGAGAGTGTCTCTGGATGAGATTAACATTTGAATCGGGAGACTGAGTGAAGCACACTTCTCTCCCTTGTGTGGGTGGGCCTCATTCAGTCAGTTGAAGGCCTGGATAGAACAAAAGGGCTGACCCTCCTGTGAGTAGGAGGGAGCCCCTCTTGCTGGACCGCCTACAGGCTGGGACACCAGTTTTTTCCTACCTTTGGACCTGACCTGAATCTTTGGCTCTTCCTGGGTCTTGAACTTACTGGCCTTCACACTAGAACCATACTATTGGCACTCCCGGTTTCTCCAGCCGTTGAACTTGGACTAGACCTACACCATGGGCTCTTCCGAGTCTCCAGCCTGCCGACTTCAGATCTGGAGACTTGCCGGCTTCCATAATTTCAATGCCTGATCGTAAATTTCTCCATATGTATGATGTATATTCATACACCCTACTGGCTCTGTTTCTCTGGAGAACCCCGATCAATACAGTGAGCTTCACAGTCTTCCATAAAATAACTCTGAGAGGAGATAAAATGTTTCTGAAAATCTCAACTGTGGATCTGAAGTAAGAAAGCCATCTTGTGGTATTTCTGGGAATATCATGTGAAGTATACATCCCTTAGGACACCGAAGCATAATTTTCTGCAATAGTTCTTAACATATTTTTTGCCAAAGTCCCCTTTGGAAATTTGGTGAAGTCTGTGACTCCTTAAATCCCTGGTTTAAATAAATAGTGTTTGAAATAAAGAGTGTTACAAAAGAAACCGATTATATTGAAATATAGATATCAGAATATTGAAAAAATAAATGTGGGATATTATAAGATATATTCCTCTTTATCAAAGACTTAAATAGCAAGATAATATATTTAAATACGGGCAATTTAAAATAAAATTTTATTTTGTAAAGAGGTGAGTATGAAGGTCATCGATATGACTAGACTGTATGCCTGTTCATGTTATAAAACAACCATATTTTGGGTCTAAAACTACTGTAATTTCAAAGTGATGATAAACATAAATGATATTTCAAGATATATGTCACAGATGTAATGTGATATGAAAATATTTGTTATTTCTATTTATGACAATCACAGGAACTACTACTATTTCTCTTCTCCCTTCTTTTATAATGGAAGGAAACACTAAATTTCATACAGTTAGTGAGAAAAGATGTCCACGTTTAAAGATTCCTGAATTATACGCACTGATTCCTTGAGGGTCTGTGATTATTAGGTCCTTGGACCTTAGGTTCAGAACCTTTGGTAGGGTTCTAAATTGGGTCTTCACAAAAAGTACTGACAGGGTCTCTAAAAACTGATTCTTAAATTCAGGAGTTTTCTGACAATACCAAGAATGTGAAGAATAAAAGTCAGTATTTACTTAGCTCTTGTATATTCATGGTTTTGTTTTAAAAGTTATTATTAGTAACTCACGCATTTTTATCAATATAATACTTTATAATTCACATAGGATGCAAAAATATCTGGTCTCATTTTATCCTCTCAGCAACCAAACGAGACACACGTAACATGCACATCTACTGTGTGTTCCATATGTTTGATTACTCCTATTTAGTAGATGCAAAAGTTGAGGAGAGCCTGCATTTAACCCCAAGCACTTTTAAGTACCTGCTCAAAATCATAGTGTTAAATAATATCTCCTTGTGAACCAAACTTGGGTCTAAATCCATGTAGTATGCTTATATTGCCATGAATTCATATTTGTTAGTGAATTATGTGTGTAAATTTAAAGTGTATGGATTAATGGAACCTATAATATATTCAAAATGTACTAGACAGCTGCCTATAACAAAGAATTATCTAGCCCAAGATGTCACTAGTACTGAGGTTGAGAAACCCTTGTTTAGATGAAGGTACTTAAAAAAAAATCCTCACAAACTCTAGCACTTAGGCTGACAGGTAGAAATGTCTTTTTGTCATACCAAGTTGATCTTGAATACCTGGTTCAAAGTCATTTTAAAAAGCTGTTACAAGTGGATTAATTTAATTAAATAATCTAATGTATGTGTGGAAAGTGCAATTGTTATTTGAGAGATTTCAAATCATGAGCGCTCTATTAGTGCACATATGAAAAAATTTTAGTTTGAATTTGAATTAGGTGTGTTGGTTATTCAAAATAGAGCTACAGAGAACTGAACTACGTGAAACTGAAAAGTTGTTTCAGATCCATATATTTATTTGTTTATTTAAAATTGATTGAGGCACTGCTCCATCCTGATGTTGGATTAGGTGCTGTCATACAGATATGAATAGCATAGTGCCTGTCCGTCAGAAGCACCTAGATCTCTGGGTGAAATAGTAGTTAAACAGAAATAATGAAATATGGGAAGTTCCATGATAGAAGTACGTGGTGCTGTAGGAGAACACTGGAGGACACCTCCCTAATCCAGAGAGAAGGAGGAAGGCCACCGTTCAGGAATCGGCAAGGGTCATTAACAAATTCATGTGTGATTTAATTGGTAACTCAGTGTATTGGATTGCTGTCTACTTTGAGGCTGTAGATTCTTCTACTACCTCAAAGAGGGAGGAAATCAAATGAAGGCGCAATAGACAGTTATCTTGTGGTCCTGATCTTCCGGGTTCACTGTCTTGAGTATTCGCTTTACATATTATCATAGGCATATTTAGAGGGTTTTGTCTGAGTCACATGTATAATATATTTGTTAGAATAGCGTGAATGTCCATGTGATTACTAGAGACTCTTCTGGCGATGGGTATTACCCATTTGGTTTGGATTATTCATATACATTTCAATCCGTGATCTTAGACTTGGTTTTATCGTTTGTGTACATTGGTAGTTTCAATAGTTTATTAAGAATTACCAGTCTGCTTCCTTAACAGGGACTTTTCTCTACTGTGAAATTTGCCTTAAAACTTCTTTGAGAACAGTAGAACTCCATCCTGTTGAAAGGATTTTGAAACCTTATTAATGATTTTAAGACTTATGTTTGGAAAATGTAGTGTTGACATTGATGGTTAACAATTTCTCAGCCTTATAAGGAATCTATAAAGTTCTGACTTTTAAGTAAGAAATAATTGACCTAATTAAACATCTCATCTGATATTTTAAAAATCCTTTTGCTCCCTTAGGTAGAGGTGTTCTTTCTTTTTTAAAATTGAGCAAACATCACTTAAACTACAATGTAGTTATACTTGCTATATCCTGTAATACCTAGATGAAATAAGTTTGGGGTGTTGTACAATTATGATATTTTCTTATACGTTTTAGGGTATCTAGGGCCAAGTGTATTTTAGATATATTTTTATAATCATTACTTATATCAGTTTAAATTACTTTATATCAGATATCTGTAAGAATTAATTGCTATGTAATAAAGCCAAATATTTTTTCTTAAAGATGTTAATATATTGATTTTAAATAATTGATTTTTCTGTCTCTTAAAGGAGACTATTACCAGAGAACTTGACTGCACAGCTGAATGCATTCAAAATAATCATATTATTTTTCTGATGTAAACTTTACCTTGGAAATGTATATTCCATCTGGCTGATGGTTTTTTTTTGAAGAAAAGAGATTGTATACCACTAGGAAAATTTTAAAAGTTATTATCTATGTTGTCAATTAGAATTTAAAAAAAATCAATTTCAAAGAACAATTTTTGGCAATTTGGAAGACTTGGGGGAAGGAACCATTCAGTAGAATGTGTCCAGGGCAAATGTCCAGTATCTCTTCTCATTCTGTAGATATGAAATATGCACATAAACTATGTTAATACATTTGAAATTATTATATTTAAAACTAAAGCTCAATTTGATCTCTTTATTTCAGAGCAATAAATAATAAAAATGTAAAGGTCTCTCCTTTCGTACTCTTTACATATAAATAATTTCTCCCCAAAATTACTGTCAACAAAATTCTAAAACATTTTTTCATAAGAACTTTTAGGACAGATATGCCATATTATCTGTAATGTCACATTTATCAAATCTGTATGTAGTTCAGTCAAAATCATAAATTATGAAAAAATTTGGTAAAGAAATTGAAGACAAATCAGCTTTTAAAAAAGGCATTTTAAAATTTGGAATGTGAAATACATCCATAATTTGCTAAGCAAACTTTTAAGTCATTTTAATTATATTCTTTTCAGATGAGGAGCAGATTAGCTGCTGAATTGATTTTTTTATAGAACCTAATAAAATTTAGCACAGTGAAATTCACTCTTTCTGGTGTATACTTCTTTTTTTTTTTTTTTTTTTTTTTTTTGCGGTACTCGGCCTCTCACTGTTGTGGCCTCTCCCGTTGCGGAGCACAGGCTCCGGACGCTCAGGCTCAGCGGCCATGGCTCACGGGCCCAGCCGCTCCGCAGCTTGCAGGATCTTCCCGGACCGGGGCACGAACCCGTGTCCCCTGCATCGGCAGGCGGACTCTCAACCACTGCGCCACCAGGGAAGCCCTGCTTCTCTTTGTTTTGACAAGTGTACAATGTTGTGTAACCAGCGCCACAATCAAGAAAAGTTCCACCACCTCAAAAATATTTCCTCATTCTGCCCCTTTGCAGTCAACTCTTCTCTCCACTCCCCGACCCGAGAATTGATCTTTTCAATCCTTATAATTTTGCTGCTTCCAGAATGTCAAATAAATGAAAACATGCAGTATGTAACCTTTTGAGTCTGGCTTCTTTCATTAGCGTAATGCATTTGCAGTTCATCTATGTTTCTTGTTTCGGTAGTTTTTCTTTTTTGCTATTGAGTAATATTCTTGTGTACCAATGTAGCTTAGTTGTTTCAGGTTTTTTGCGATTATGACTTTCCACTGTCTTCTACTTCTTTAAACCTTCTTTCTTCACTTTTCTGCTTTGTCTTCTCCGAAACATATAATAGCAACTGTATAGTTATAGCAAATCAGTAATTGATGAATGATTTATTAATGATTAATGTGTTAATCCAACACATTTTTTGTTGATCACCTACAAAGTGATGGGTATTATTCTGGGCACTAGGGATTCACTGGTTGAATAAAACATACAAACATCTCTGCCCTAATATGATTATGGCTTCAAACATTAAAATTAATGAATTCTGTTATCATAATGCATTACCATACATGTAGAGATTATCTTAAAGATTTTTGTGATTTAGGTAATGTTTTCCTTTTTGCCATTCAGCTTGATTATTTTTAGTCATTATACAGGGAAAAAAGAAAAACTACTGAGGTTCGTTGGAACATTAAAGACTGTTAGTGTGGAATATAGATCCTATTCGTTCTGTTTTTATGGCAATAGTTTCTAATAAATTACTCAGGACAAAGTTTCTTTCTCAGTTATGTTTGCTCTGTGCAAACATGGTTTCTAATATAAGTCTCCTGTTATGCCAGGAATTTTGTTTTCATTTTTGCTTGAGAGTCTCAGTTTTCTCAAGAAGATATACATAGATTAATTAGTAGAGTCTAGAAGAATAGTTGTCCTGTTTGTTGCCCTCAGCAGTGAAACAACATACCATTCTGCCGTCTAGGGATCTGGTCCAAAAGGTTTTTTAAGGAGGAAGGAAAGTAAAAGAAAGAAAAAGAGAAAAACAGGTTGAACCTAGAGTGTATGAGAACACTTTTAGGTAATTAGAATTATAGGTGATCTGGAAACCTAATATATGTATAGCTAAGCTTTTCAACTACATAAAAGACTTAGTAGAAGTCATTTGAAAGTTAGAACCTGCATGTGTACTTTGGATACAATGTCCTTTGTTGGATAGGCCCTGCAGGAGAACCCTAAGGTAAAAATTCTTTGAAACAGGTATATGTTACCTTAACTTTTTAATAAGGAGAATGTATTAAGTTAGGCTGTCACTGTCAAGTTTTAGATGTAACTGACCTGTTTATAAATTTCTGCAAAATATATTAATATGTCTTTGTTAGTATGAAAAAATGCAGTAGAGAGCCGGGATTATTACATTGTTCAAAATTCAACTTATTGTTTCTCTGAATACTTTTTGGGAAGCTGCTGGTTGGTAGGAATCACATTGATGTGTCATTCTTAAAACTGCCGTATATATTTAAAATTTTTCAGGGGTTTTAAGATTTAAGTTTACATATTCATTGATTTTTTAAAAATTCACAAAGAGTAGTAATAGGATATGAATCCAGTCATAGGACTTTAACTCTTTAACTTGGCCCAGTTCTTCAGATTTCTAAGCCCTAGTGGTTAGTTTGTTTTTGTTTAAGAGTTGAACTTGTACTTTAGTGTGTGTTGGAAAATTTGGCTAACAGCCTATGGGAGTTTGTAGTTACTAAACATCAAAGAATATAGCAAGAGATATCCAGGTGGCGTTATCATTTACATGGCATAAGGTACGGTAAACCTGTTAGACTGAGGAATTGTTTCAGACCAAACATTGGAAAATTCATGTAAAAAGACTGGCTAATGACACCAATAAATGAGTTAATGCCATTATAAAGTGAAAGAACGAGCATATGTTAGTACTTCCGATAATGAGCCTTATTCTCAGAATATCGATGTTTTGATTATTATTTTTACAGGCAGATTTTCAAGGGCATAACATTCAAAAGTTTGCCGCTTCTTCACATATATTCATATGTTTTTGAGATTTAACTTCAGCCTAGCTTTTTTCCCATTTTAATTTCCAAGTTTTCATTTCAAGCTAGAGAGAAGTCTATTGTCTTCTTTTCCAAATACATTACTGTATATAATTCTGCTTCATTTCTAGGAAGCAGACATTTTACATTATATCTTTATATTTTAAAGTATTTTACTTTATGTCCTTATAAAAAGTTTTATTTTATATCTTTATAACAAGTTGTGCTTTTAGCAGGCGAAGTATGCCTTCCATTTTATAGATTCCTTTTTCACAAAAACATCCCTTTCTGGTTACTTTAAATTTTAAATGTAATTTTACCAGGCTTGATAGGCTAGTTTCCTGAGCAGCAGTTTTAATGTTTTTAAAATTTTAATGTCAGTCTCTAAAATATTTAAAACTTTCTATTTTGTTTATCTTGCACGTTACTGAGGTCTGATGTCAGTTACTGTTCTGAGCACTAGGGATAAAGCAGTGAAAAAAAAACAGACAAAATTCCGTGACCTCGTGGAGTTTGCATTCTGGTGGGGACACAAACCACAAATGAAACAGAAAATGGCATGGAAGGGTTCTAGCAACACCGCAGTGTCTCCTGGTGCAGACGGGGACGCCAGGCAAGAGGATAGAGAGGCTGCGCTCGTCCGCTGTGCTCCAGGCATCTGGGAGGGGGTGATGGCACTAGGCACGGCTGGACACCCTGGATTATCCTCTCGGAGGGGGACCATCCTGCTGCTGTCCACGTGTATTAGAACTCCAGAGGACCCCCGGCTGGGCATGTAATGGGGCTTTTGTAGTGAAGGAATGGCTGCTGGTGGAGCAAAACATCTTGGAAACGGGCACCAGCCGTGCCCATAGCACGTGGAGCAAACCCGCCCATCATCACGTTGGGGCCAGATCCAAAGCAGTCAGTCTAATCTTGGGCTTCAGTATCTCCAGGGAGATCCTAATCTTCCAGATTAATGACTACTGGGTTTATCTGCTGTTACTTCCCCTCGTATTATATCCTGGCCAGTCTCCTAGGTCCATTCTGGGTTTTTGTATGCACTCATCAGTTCTATTTTGTTTGCTTGTTTTTGAACCTCATAGTTTGTAATGCTGTTGTTTTGTACAGTCAGTGTTCGTGTAAACAGATAATGTAGGTATAATAATAAGGCTCGAATGGGCTTACTGGGTGAGTCTGGAAAGGCTTTAGAGAGGAGGGAGCGTTTGAGGTATGGCTTGAAAGGAGAGAAGCGGGGAGGGAAGACATTCTTGACTGTGGTATAGTGCAAGAAGAAAGGGGTGCGGCATGTCCAGGCAATGGTGAGAAGTTTTGTGTAACTAGGAGCGTATAATTAGTGGGAGATAGCTTGGGAGAGGAATGTTGGAAAAGGTACCGCAGAATCATAGATAAGGTGTCTCCTGACCTATTTTATACATAGAAACACAGCAGGGGACTTCCCTGGTGGTCCAGGGGTTAAGAATTGGTCTTGCAATGCAGGGGACACTGGTTTGATCCTTGGTTGGGGAACTAAGATCACACATGTTGCAGGGCAACTAAGCCTGTGCGCCGCAATTACTGAGCCCACGTGCTCTGCAGCCCGCACGCCACATCTAGAGAGGAGCCCGTGCACTGCAACAAAGAGCCCGCATGCCACAACGAAAGATCCCATGTGCCGCAACTAAGATCTGATGCAACCAATGAATAAATAAATAAGAAACACAGCAGGTCGTAGGTGACCTACTCATGTTCATCATTTAAAAACCTTTTGTAATAACTACTATTCATTTTTAAATTTAATGGTACTAATACTGATAATTATATCTTCTTTCATTTGCGTGGCTTCAGATAATTTCCTCCTATCCATTGCCTGATTTTATCCTAACGTTATCTAAGTGACACAGATCTGAAAATATTATCCTAATATTTAAAGGTGAGGAAAGTGAGGTGTGGAGAGATTACATGGTTTACTCAGTCACATGGCCACGCTTGGAGGGATGCCACATCTTCTGATTTTCAATTCCATATACTTGTTGGATTTATTTGGTGTGTAGATACGCGTTTTGTCCTTTTCCCCCATTGAATTATCGTGTTTTCCTTTCCTCCATAGGACTTGGCTTTTACCCTGGAAGAGAGACAGCAGTTGAACATTCATGGATTGTTGCCACCTTGCTTCATCAGCCAGGATATCCAGGTCCTTAGAGTAATTAAGAATTTCGAGCATCTGAACTCTGATTTTGACAGGTAACATGTTTCTGAAGGTGATTTTTATATGTCTCGTAGGCAACTGTCTAGTTTATTTTTTATCAGATGAGAAAGTTTAAATATTTAGTGCTTTGGAAAGAGGAGGATTTGCCTGTAAATACAATGATGTTGCGTAAAAAATTTACACTCTGTAGGAACACCTGAACAAATTAAAATTTTCTAAACTATATCCTCAGAAAGACAACTTTTCTCTTGTGATACAGTTGTTGCTATGAAGGTGAATTACCAGGAAATGCCATTCCAAACTACATGAAAGTGGCTTTGAGTCAGACACTAAGTACGTTGTAGGTGAGAGTGCACTTTTTCATCTTCCAAGCGTGGTTCCGAGACTTTTGTGAATTTAGGTCACTTACTTTGTTTAGAACCCAGTTTCCATGTTTGTACAAAGATAAAGGTACCCTTGGGAATTAGCTAGCCCTAAGCTGAAATTCTGGCTGTATCTCACTAGGGCAAACCACTACACCCACTGCCATGACCATTGCATGTGCCTTGCCCTCTGCTTTTGATGCTGCCTTTTCTTATTAAGGTGTTAGACCCATCTACACCTCAGTTTTTCCATTTGTGAGTTGAAGAGAATAATAGTTATTTGAAAATATTGTTGCGAAGGTTAGAAGAGAGAGCTAACCCAGTACCTAGTAAGTCTTCGTATTAGTCAGGGTTCTCCAGAGAAATAGAACAGCTAGGATGTGTGCGTGTGTGTGTGTGTGTGTGTGTGTGTGCGCATACACATAATGAGAGGGAGGGAAAGAGAGGGAGGGGTTTATTGATTGACTGATTGATTTTGATTTCAAAGAATTGGCTCAAGTGATTATGGCGGCTTGGTCAGTCCTAAATCTCCAGTTGGAGCCCCAGGGAAGAGCTGCAGTTCAAGTCCAAAGGCAGTCTGCTGGCGCAATTCTTTTTTTGCTCTGGCGTTGGAGGAAAGGCCAGTCTTTGTTCTATTAAGGTTTTCAATTGATTGGATGAGGCTCACACACATTATAGAGGGTAATCTGCTTTATTCAAAGTACGCCAATTTAAATGTGAATCTCATACAAAAACCGCCGTCACAGAAACATCCAGAATAGTGGACCAAGTATCTGGGTGCTGTGTCCTAGCCAAGTTGACACATAAAACTAACCACTCCTTTTCAACTTGGCACCCATGCACGTTTCCTTAAACCAAACTGAATCTCTGCATAAAGACAATAGAATGTCCTACCTCTGCCTAACATGATAGAACTATCCCAGGTACAACCGAAAACACACTCTTTCCCCAGAAGAGGATGTAAAGCCCTTGGTGCTATTTACTTTTCTCCTTGATGTCTCTTGACTTTAATACTATGATGTAAAGTTAACTATACAGTTGACCCTTGGGGACTTCCCTGGTGGCACAGTGGTTAAGAATCCAGCTGCCACTGCAGGGGACACAGGTTCAAATCCTGGTCTGGGAAGATCCCACATGCCTCAGAGCAGCTAAGCCCGTGCACCACAACTACTGAGCCTGAGCTCTAGAGCCTGCGAGCCACAACTACTGAGCCTGCGTGCCACAACTACTGAAGCCCAAGCACCTAGAGTCTGTGCTCCGCAACAAGAGAAGCCACTGCAATGAGAAGCCCATGCACGGCAATGAAGAGTAGCCCTCGCTTGCCGCAGCTGGAGAGAGCCTGCATGCAGCGATGAAAAAAAGACCTAATGCAGCCAAAAATAAATATAAGTAAATATATTAAAAAAAAAAGTACAGTTGACCCTTGAACAACACGGGTTTGAACTGTGCAGATCCACTTATATTTGGATTTTTTCGATAAATGCATCCTATGGTATACTACATAATCTGTAATTGATTGACTCAAATGAGGAACTACAGATATGGAGGGCCAACTATAAGGTTATATGTGGATTTTTGACTATGTGGGGGTCAGCACCCCAATCTCCACATTGTTCAAGTTCAACTGTATTTAAATACTATGATATAAACTCAGTACAGCTTAGGTTACATGATAAAGGGATAAGAGGGAAAAATTATATTTGTCTACATATATTTGTATATATATTACAAATATATTTATATACAGATAAACACAAACATTCATAACAAAATAAGGAAGAATACACATGGTAATTACAGTCCTCATTCTGTAACTGGTCACGTGATCAGAGCTGGTATTTATGACTACCTTCTGCCCCTACCCATTTCACGCTTCCTTTGCCTTCAGCCAGTACCTCGGCCAGTCTTGACTCCTGACCTGGTACAGTGAGCCAGATCTTTAATTCTGGAGGGTCTGGGCCGTTAGTAGTCCCATCTGAATTGGGTTGTTGTAGTTTCCCATTGACTTTAATCATGGAGACCCCCTAATGGATCTCTTGTATTCCAGACACCCTCTTCCTTACCTCCATTATGGAGTGGGAGTCCGATTTCCCCTTGAAGTCAGGGTTGGTCACCCCAGCCAGCACAGTAACTCCCTTCTTTGCCTGTTAGTTCGGAGGCACGCGGTGCCCAAAGTGGCCAGTGGCAGTCTTAACTTCCAGTTCAGTGGAATCATTGTCTCCTGGTGGAAACATTCCTCCCTTTAGAATGAACACTTCTAGGCCAGTGGAGCATCATGTCACAGGAACAGGAAGCAGGAATTTCGCTGGCGGGTCACTGGGGGATAATGGTGAGTGGTGCCACTTCCATTTCCACCCCTGTGATTCTGGGACCTGTGAATGCTGGCTATGGGAGAAATAGAACCATATATTGGATGCGGATTCAGAGCGTGTATAACCTCCTGGAGTATCTTGCCCCAGCTTTACAAGGTGTTGTCACCTAGCTGGTGCTGTAACTGAGTCTTCAGAAGGCCATTCCACCATTCTGTCAAGCCAGCTGCTTCAGGATGGTGGGGACATGGTAAGACCAGTGGATTCCAATGAGCAAGGGCCCATTGCCTCACTTCATTTGCTGTGGAGTGAGTTCCTTGATCAGAAGTCATGCTGGGTGGAATTCAGTGGATGAGGCATTTTGTAAGTCCATGGAGGGTAGCTTTGGCAGAAGCATTGTGTGCAGGGAAGGTAAGTCTTCATACAGAGTAAGTGTCTCTTCCAGTGAGAACCAGTGCCGTTCCTTCTGTGATGGAAGCTGTCCAGTGTAATCAACCTGCCACCAGGTAGCTTGCTGATCACGCCATGGGATGGCGGCATATCAGGGGCTCAGTGTCAGTCCCTGCTGCTGGCGGATGGGACTCTCAGCAGTGTCTGTGGCCAGGTCCGCCTTGGTGCGTGGAAGTCCCTGTTGCTGAGCCCATGGGTACCCTCCATCCCTGCCATAGCCACTTCTTTTATGAGCCTATAAGTGATGACGGGGCAGCTGAGGACAGAGGCTGACTCAGTTTATTCAACATGTATATTTGCTTCTTAAATTCCTTCACCATCCCTTTCACGTATTTCTTAAGTCCTTCCTTCAGCCGCTTCCATTTTTACTGTATATTCTTTTCCTGGGCCATTTTATCAGCTGCCTCCTCGGAGCTAGTGATTTTCATGTTTTTATCACAGACTGTCCCTCAAAGATTTTTGTTTAATTAATTAATTAATTTATTTTTGGGTGTGTTTGGTCTTTGTTGCTGCGCGCGGGCTTTCTCTAGTTGTGGTGAGCAGGGGCTACTCTTCGTTGCGGTGCTCGGGCTTCTCATTGCGGTGGCTTCTCTTGTAGCAGAGCACGGGCTCTAGGTGCGTGGGCTTCAGTCGTTGTGGCTTGCGGGCTCTAGATCACAGGCTCAGTAGTTGTGGCGCGTGGGTTTAGTTGCCCCGTGGCATGGGGGATCTTCCTGGACCAGGGATTGAACCCATGTCCCCTGCATTGGCAGGCGGGTTCTTAACCACTGTGCCACCAGGGAAGTCCCTGTCCCTCAAATATTTATTGAGCATCAACTCAGTGTTAGGTGCTCTTTGAGATATTGGGATTGTAGACAATGATCTCTGCCCTCACAGAACTTACCTAAATTATTTTTTTAAAAATATTAAAAAAAAGAAGTAAATAATAAAATAATAAGTAAATTATTTAATATGCTAGAAAGTGACAAGTGCTAATAAAAAAAAGAAAAGGTAGAGCAGGGTACGAGGGATGAGAATGCTGGGGAGCGAGTGGGTAGGGTCAATTTGTATTGTCAGGATGGACTTCATAGAGAGGGTAGGTTATGAGCAAGTAATGAGAGGCAGTGAGGAGGTTAGCCATGAGGAAGTCTGAGGAACAGTGCTCTTTAGCTGGTAGATTCAGGGACCAGCAGGGAGACCTGCGTCTGGAGCAGGATGGGTGAGGGGAAGAATGGTAGGTTGGGAGAGCAGATTAATGAGGTCACGGAGGACAGATTATATAAAGACAGATTGTGGAGGCCACTGACGGACTTTTGCTGTTACTCCGAGTGAAAGGGGGAGCTGTTCAGGGTTTTGAGCAGAAGGTCAACGTGGTCAGAGCTATACTTCCAGAAGACTTGCTGCAGCGTTGAGAACAGAATGTAAGCCGGGAGAGTATTTAGGAGACTCTTACAGGCAAGAGATGATGGTGATTTAGATCCAGGGTGGTAGCAATGGAGGTGTTCAGGTTGGGATATATCTTGAAGCAAAGCCAACATAATCTCTTAATGTAATATAATATGTTAGAGATGAGTGTTAGAGACCTTCCAGAGAAGAGGAGAAAATAGCAAAGAAACAGAAAAGGCATGATCAGTGAAATAGGAAAACCAGAGAATCTGCTGACCTGGAATTCAGGTAAAGAGAGTGTATGGAGCTCTAGGGAACGCCACTTGTGTCAGATGTCCTGACAAGTAAACTAAGATAAGGTCTGAGGATTGATCATTGATTTGGCATTGATGAGTTCCGCTTGGCGAGATCAGTGTTTAGCATGTCTAAAAGTCATCATCTTCTTCCCAGTTGTTAATTTTTGGGGTTGAAATAACTCATCTATTTGCCAGGCATTAGAATCCTTGTGTCTCTGACTCCAAATTCTGTGCATTTTCAACTATTCCAGGGAATGAGAACCCCCCCCCCCCAAAAAAAAAGCTGGTAAGGCTATTAAGGACAATTTTGGAAGATTCTTTTAAGTTGCACCAGGCAGTTTGAGTTTTATTCTATAAACCATTGAAGGTTGCCAGTAATATGATAAGGTTGATGTTTAGACATCCTCTAGAAAGAAAACTACCTCTAGAAAGAAAAAGACCATTTCATATAAGCAAAAAGTCCCTTGAACTTGCTTACCTTAGTAATTTTTAGGGTCAGTGCTACATTCCTTACTCATTTTCTGCTTGTCATTTCCCTTGGCCATTCAGTACTGCAAGGTAAAGTCTTTCTATTTACTTAACGTTTAAACTATGTCTACAGTGGTATTTTCATTTGTCTTTGATTTGAAAATAGGGACAAAGTCTTTTCAAATATTAAATAAAACTGCTATTTCAGCACTGATTTTTTTTTTTTTTTGGCTGCTTTGGGTCTTCCTTGCTGCATGCCGGATTTCTCTAGTTGTGGCGCGTGGGGGCTACTCTTGGTTGCGGTGCGCGGGCTTCTCATTGCGGTGGCTTCTCCTGTTGCGGAGCATGGGCTCTAGGCACGCGGGCTTCAGTAGTTGTGGCACACGGGCTCAGTAGTTGTGGCTTGCGGGCTCTAGAGCGCAGGCTCAGTAGTTGTGGCGCATGGGCTTAGTTGCTCCGCGGCATGTGGGATCTTTCCGGACCAGGGCTCGAACCTGTGTCCCCTGAATTGGCAGGCGGATTCTTAACCCTTGCGCCACCAGGGAAGTCCCTCAGCACTGATATTAACATTTTGAATGACACTAGCTCAGGTTTATGGCACTTCATTTTTTGAGATGATTAGGAATACTTCCAAAGTCTTTTGATCAGATGTTTTCTGTGTGACCTACTGTATACTTTGTTGAGAAATGTTTAGTTAGATTTCTAACAGCTATTGTACAGCTTTGTTGGAACGTAGATCTAATTATGTCCAATTTCCACAGGTATCTTCTCTTAATGGATCTTCAAGATAGAAATGAAAAGCTCTTTTATAGAGTGCTAACGTCTGACATTGAGAAATTCATGCCTATCGTTTATACACCCACTGTGGGTCTGGCTTGCCAACAATATAGTTTAGCATTTCGGAAGCCAAGGTATGTAAACTCTTAAGTACAATTTGTGTCTTTCTTTATTTTTTTGTAAAGTGTTTGCAATAATTAAAAAGAATTGTGGAATGGAATTGAAGTTTGGAAAAATCTAAAACAAACTTCATTTAAAAGAACATTTAAAAATACAGTGTTTTATTTCTGATTTAAGATCATGGGAAAGTATTTTTTTATAAACCAATTTATGTTTCCTTTTACAGACAATAAATGAGCTTTTTTTTTTTTTTGGGAAAAAGTAGTTGATCATAATTAAGCTTGGCTCTGAGATGGTAATTACCACTATTATGTTTGTATTTTACAAGTTAAAACAGAGATTCCCAATTTTCCTGAAAATAAGGAGTATATTGTTTCCTAAATTCAGAGCTGGCATTAAACTGGCTCTTTTGTTGATTTCTTTTAAATGAAATTGTAATCACCTTTAAAGATGTATGAAATATATAATATAGTTTTTCTAAAACCATAGCTTTATTTATTATATCACTAAATACTTTTGCAGCAAGAAACAGTTGAAATAAGTATCAGTGCTTTTAACAGCAGCAACAATAAAGGCTCGAGTTGACTGTATTTGTGCTGCTTATAGTTCTGAATTTAAAGATAAAAAAGAAATGTTTATAAGTTTATACCACAAGAAAGCCTATTGAAAATACTGTCATTGAAGTGACTATTTTTGAGGTAAGATCTGAAAGTTAGATTGAATATGTAGATTTCTTGAAGGTATATTGATGGTAGTGATAGTATTTTGCACACTTGTGCCACATTACCTTTTGTATAAAGAAAAGAATTAGCCACATTATCCCTTGTATAAAGGGAAGAATTATATGTAGATGGTCTGTTAAATTACACTAATAGCATGTATCTATGTTGCATTTATATAATGGCTATGTTAACAGTGAATACATTTTTTTCATAGAAAAACGAGTTAGAATTTAACTGGTAATTGTATTATGACAGATAATTCTTTTTTGAGTATATCAGTATTTTTTAATCTTACAAATAATACATATTCATTTTTGAAAGAATGAGAAAATACATATGTACAGAAGGAAGAAATATTTTAAAAATACGCAATGTCATCATAGCAAAAATTCCAATACGTACAAATACATACTGTTTTCCTTATAGAAGGGATCAAATTGTATAAACTGTTCTTTACCTTACTGTTTCTCTGAGTGACATCATAAAATATATATGTCTGTACATGTCTATAAAATATATTTCTACATAAAGAAAGACTCTTAATAAAAGTGTAAACATCTTAGCTGTTTTAAAATGTAGTTTAAGCATATTTATTGAAATTCAAAGTTTTCTATGAGATCCTGAGAAGTGCTAACAACTATAAGACATGTAGAAGAGCTTAGCTCAAAGTATTTGGGTTGAAGTTGACATAGAAATCCCAATAGCAACAGTTATTTTTTTGAGCACTTACTAGGTACTAGATTTTCTATGGGCTTGGGATACATTGGTATATATGTAAATCTAAAAGCAGAAGAGACAGGGAAACAAAAAGTAATTGTCTAGAGTGTTGGGAGGCAATAAGTGTTATGGGGAAAGAAAGAGTTGAGGAGGAAAAGGGGGATGTGGAGTGTCATGTGCTTGGGGGGAGGGGCAGTAGCTGTTTTACATAGAGTGGACATTGCAGGTTTCATTGGAAGATGATATTGGAGGGTGAGAGGGGGAGATACAAGGGGGAATGTGTACCATAGAGTAGCATAGAGACAGGGTGGAGTGAGAGATGGCTGAGTAGTAGATGAGGTCACAGATGTAGGATAAATAAGAGGGTACAGAACCTATAGCTTCTTGTCGGCTACTTTGAAGAACATTGGCTTTTACCATTAGTTAAATGGGTAGAAGAATCAGGTAGCAGGCTATTGCAGTAAACCTAGTGAGAGATAACAGTGGCTCAGATTAGGAGGGTAGCAGTGGAGTTAGGGGTAAGAGTTCAGTTTCTGGATAAAGATAAAGTCCCGAGGACTTCCTGTTGGATTGGAGGCTTCCTAGAGCAGTGGTTAAAAGTATGGGCTCTGGCGTAGATGGCCTATTTTCCCTTACTGGTTTTGCCACTTGTTCTAGTGTTGAATAAATTAGTTAACCTTTCTGGGCTTCAGTTTCCTCCTCTGTAACGTGGGGATAATACTACCGCCCAACATCCTTTATCTCCATTTTTTAAATCCCAAACTTTGAAGACCAAAACATAAAGAAAAAATCTCATTTGGGACCAAACCTGATCTATCGGAGCCCATTTGGTGGCAAAATTTGAACTGAATTTATATGGGGATATTTATAGCATTTATGTGACTTAGTGTCATTTTTTTTTTCTTTAGAAGTATTAGTGTATTTGATTATGGGGAGCTTTATCAGAAATAATCTGATAGGTGTGTAGATAGATGGAGATAGATAGGTAGATAGATAAGAAGGAAGGAGAGGAGAGGGAGAGGAAAGGGGAGAGATGGGGCGAGATGTAGCAGGGCATTCATAGCAAAATGCTCACAAATGTTGATTCTAGGTGACATATTCATGGTATTAGTCTATCAACTTTTCTGCCATATTTGAAATTTAAGGCATACTTTACTAACAGAGAGAAAGTAAAATTTCCACAAGTGTTTCTAAGTGATCTCTTTATGGCAGTTTTCTGTCATGTTGATTTTTTTTGTGATGTTGATTTTTAATGTGTATATTTTGTTAAACTTCTGGTGATTTTGAAGTTCTTTTTTATTGAGATAATATTTGACATGCAATGTTATGTCATCAGGGAGGACGTCTGTGGTTGTGATATCCCTGCTGTTTGTCGGCCGCCAGCCCGGGCGTGTGGGTCCTGAGTAGACCGCGTCTCCACCTCTTCTACCCATCTCATTGTGGCTCCTTCTTTATATATCTTTATAGTTGGGGATAATCTTTTCTGCTAGTCTTCAGGTTGTTCTCATAGACAGTTACTCTGTAAGTGGTTGTCATTTATTTTGGTGTGCCTGTGAAGGAGGTGACTTTAGAATCATCCTACTCCATCATCTTGATCTTGCCCCCCGCTTAATTCTTTTTTTTTTTTTTTTGCGGTACGCGGGGCTCTCACTGTTGTGGCCTCTCCCGTTGCAGAGCACAGGCTCCGGACGCGCAGGCCCGGCGGCCATGGCTCACGGGCCCAGCCACTCCGCGGCATGTGGGATCTTCCCGGATCGGGGCACGAACCCATGTCCCCTGCATCAGCAGGCGGACTCTCAACCACTGCGCCACCAGGGAACCCTCCCACCCCTTAATTCTTTAGTAGAATAATTCTCATGGGTTCTCCCATGATTATAAAAAAAGAAGCCTGTTTGAAAATGTGTTATGTGACATATATCTAGATATTATATTTAATTAGAAAGGAAATTGTGATTGTGTTCGAATAATGATGGCTCCTTCAGGCATCAGTTAGCCTCTAGACTATTTTTTTTTTAAGCCAAAATTGACAAATGTCTTTTCAGCCTTTCCTACTGCAACAGTAGGTATTCAAAGACATTTAGAAACTAAACAGGAGGATTATACCTCTTGCTATATTTACTTTGTGGGTTTGGTGGTAGCAATTAGGAACATAATTAGTGAAAATTAAGGGTTAATAGTACAGGTACTGAGCTTAGTACAGTTGCAAATAGGTATATCTTTTGATCTCATACTTTTTTATATATCTTAATGACATACTTTCCTATGGCTAGATATTATTTTTCATTTTGAATATGGCATTAAAATCTGGCTAGGCATCCAAAAATAAATTCTTATATGAATAACTCTACTTGTAACATTTTTTTCTTGAGGTATGATGCTGGAATATTCATTTGTTGGTGTTGTGTGGAATTTCTTTTCTCTTTGGCATAGATACATTGTGTGGGGTTTTTCAACATGTCGGGGATAATGATTTTTAAGAATGTTGTTGAGTTTGCTTAGATTATCTTGTTCCCATAACATTCAATTCTTGCAGAATTTTCGGTATTTGGTAGTGCGTTATGCTTATGTCAACACATCTAATTGTGGCTAATTTGTAGATGATAGAGGTGTGATTGTTGGAAGCTGAAGACAAGTTCTTTTTTATATTTTTGCAGAATGCTGATCCTACTGTGTTACTTAAATTACTTGTATTCTGTGAAACTGTTCTTAAAGAAAAGTTTTGTGCAAATTGATAATGCAGGTTTATGTAAAGGACAGCTAAAGCAGATTTATGTAATTTCTTTGGAAATATTTCTGCCTGCTATATTTTACACTGCATTTTCCAAGAATCATCTCCTTCTCCTGTAAGTTCTTATCAGCTACATTACCACTTCACCATGCCTTTGGCAGTTAATCATGTTCCTGTTTTTGGTATTTTGAATGTTCTATCAGGTACTCTTGGTCTCTTTTCTTTTTTAATTTAATTTATTTCAGTTTTTAAATTGAGGTATAATCGACATATTAGTTCCAGGTATATAACGTAACGATTCGATATTTGTACATATTGTGAAATTATCACCACAAGTCTAGTGAACATCCATCACCATACATAGTTACAAAAGAACTTTTTTCTCGTGATGAGAACTATTAAGATATACTCTCTGAGCAACTTTCAAGTATGTAAAGCAGTATTATTAACTATAATTGCCATGCTGTATATTACATCCCCAGGAATTATTTATTTTATAACTAGAAGTTTGTAAATTTTGACCTTCATTCACTTCTCCCCGTCCCCCTCCCCCTACTTCTGGCAACCAACAGTCTGTTGAATCTACAAGCTCAGTTTTTCTTTCCCCTCTTGGTTTCTTTTGTTGTCATTTTACTCTTCATTTAGTTACAACTAGACTGTAAGCATCTAGAGAGAAAGGATCATATTTTAGAATTTATTCCTGTATTTCCCATGCTGTTTTAAGCTTAGTGTCTGGTTGGTGCTGAATGAATGTATGTTGTTTGCTACCTTACAGAAATAGTAACTTAATATTCCTTTATTCATCTACTCACGAAGAAAAACGTAAAGTATTGGTATGATCTTTGTATCTCCTACTGTTTTAACCTTACTGTTTTAACAGGTAAATTCTCATAAATAATAGATCCGAAAGAAAGTAGCTTCATTCCAAGGAATCAGGTTGTGAGGAAGTAAAGTTCTGATTAAATATAGACCATACAACTTTAAACACATAATTACACTCCTTTCAACTACTCATCTCTATACAGTACATCACTGATACAATTTTGGCAAAAAGGATGAGCTAATACAACAGTTTGTTGGTGATAGTTTTTTTAAAAAAGCATTTGCAAAGTCTTTTCTGACTAGTACCATTAATTGGTTTGCCAACACTTAGGTGAGAAAAACCATTCAGTGCTCACTTTAATTGGAGAACCAGAGTTAACTAAAATTAAACAGGATTCTTTATTGTAAAATTTCTCAGAATAATATGTATTTTGAAAGTTTTTTTGGTTGAGGAGAATTAGATTTAATATAGATAATATAGTTAACATAATTTTGGCACAAAGTAGTTTTTCCCAAGTAGTGGTTATTACAACTGGTACCATTATAACTCCTGGATTTCTGGATGACTAAAGGAATGATGGTGTCATTCACTGAGTTTCAAAATAATTGAATATGTTTATGAGAGATATAGAAAGTTCTTTTGGGGACATGTTGAGTGTTTTTTTTTTTTTCTCGGGCATTTTATTTTATTCTTTATTGAAGTATAAAGAATAAAATAACACATTGATTTACAATGTGTTAGTTTATATGCAGAAATATATATATACATATATATTCTTTTTCATATTCTTTTCCATTACGGTTTATTACAGGATATTGAATATAGTTCCCTGTGTTGTACAGTAGGACCTTGTTTATTTTACATATAGTAGTTCGTGTTTGTTAATCCCAAATTCCTAATTTATCCCTCCCCCCTTCCCCTTTGGTAACCATAACTTTGTTTTCTATGTCTGTGATTCTGTTTCTGTTTTGTAAATAAGTTCGTTTGTATCATATTAGATTCCACATATAAGTGATATCATATTATATTTGTCTTTCTCTTTCTGACTTACTTTACTTAGTACGATAATCTCTAGGTCCATCCATGTTGCTGCAGGTGGCATTATTTCATTCTTTGTTATGGCCGAGTGATATTCCATTGTGTGTGTGTGTGTGTGTGTGTATATATATATCCCACATTTTCTTTATCCATTCATCTGTCGATGGACATTTAGGTTGCTTCCATGTCCTGACTATTGTAAACAGTGCTGTGAACGTTGGCCTGCAGGTATCTTTTAAAATTATAGTTTTGTCCAGATATAAGCCAAGGAGTGGGATTACAGGATCGCATGGCAACTCTATTTTTAGTTTTTTAAGGAACCTCCATACTGTTTTCCATAGTGGCTGCACCAATTTACATTCCCACCAACAGTGCAGGAGGGTTCCCTTTTCTTCATACTGTCTCCAGCATTTATTGTTTTACATTTTAATGATGGCTGTTCTGAACAGTGTGAGGTGATACCTCATTGTAGTTTCAATTTGCATTTCTCTAATAATCAGTGACGTTGAGCATCTTTTCTTGTGCCTGTTAGCCATCTGAAGGGACATGTTGAATTTTAAATGTTTTTGGAACTTGCAAATTGAGGGGGAAGTCTAATAGGCAATTAAATGTATGGACCTGGAACTTAATGTATTTAAGGATCCTAGTATTTTAACTCAAACATTACATATGCTACATAAAAGGTACATGTTTTGATTTTGGTAATGATGAAGATTATTAACAAGACTAACTGTCAAAGAGAATCAGTAAGATGCGGTTTTTTGCTTATTTTTTCCCAGAAAATTCTTAGAGAAATGCATGGAAGGAAATACTAAGATGAACCAAAACAAAATACTAAGATAGTTTTTCTACACTTATTGTTTATTTGTATACATATTTCCTTTGGAATTCTAAAAAGGACTTGAAGTACAGTATTTGTTATTTAATTGCGAGGACCAAGCTTTCTTTATTACCTCATGTGCAATTTCATATGAGAATGTCTACCTAGTAATATAGAAATGGTCGTAAACATGACCATGATTAGACCATGATTATTGTAATGGAAATATATAGTTTATCCAGAAGGGCCAAAGTTCAGTTTTGTAGTCTTATAGGGTGAGGGTGTCGGTTTTAATTGATATTTGGTTTATGAAAGAGCAGTAAGAAAAAAGCTTAAAAGGAATAAATGTAAAAAGAAACCTTCCCAAAGCTAATACTCCTTTAACCCAAGAATGTCCTCATTATACACTGCAGATTATAATTAGAATAGCTATCAAATGAATAGTTAATAGGATGAACACTTTCATATTGTATCCTGTTTTATAAATTTTCACATTTTAAATCTATCTGGTTTTCTTAAACAGTCTTTTTTTTATATGTACTATACAGGTATATGATAGAGATTTTACTTTATTAGGCTATAAATATTTCAATAACTCAGTAATTAATTATAAATAACAACAGTTTAAGTTGCTTATGGAAAAGAAACATGATTTCACAGCCAGTTTTTTTTGTTTTTTTATATCATTTTTTTTTACATCTTTATTAGAGTATAATTGCTTCACAATGGTGTGTTAGTTTCTGCTTTATAACAAAGTGAATCAGTTATACATATACATATGTTCCCATATCTCTTCCCTCTTGCGTCTCCCTCCCTCCCACCCTACCTATCCCACCCCTCCAGGCGGTCACAAAGCACCGAGCTGATCTCCCTGTGCTATGTGGCTGCTTCCCACTAGCTATCTACCTTACATTTGATAGTGTATATATGTCCATGCCTCTCTCTCGCTTTGTCACAGCTTACCCTTCCACCTCCCCATATGCTCAAGTCCATTCTCCAGTAGGTCTGTGTCTTTATTCCTGTCTTACCCCTAGGTTCTTCATGACATTTTTTTTTTCTTGAATTCCATATATATGTGTTAGCATACGGTATTTGTCTTTCTCTTTCTGACTTACTTCACTCTGTATGACAGACTCTAGGTCTATCCACCTCATTACAAATAGCTCAATTTCGTTTCTTTTTATGGCTGAGTAATATTCCATTGTATATATGTGCCACATCTTCTTTATCCATTCATCCGATGATGGACACTTAGGTTGCTTCCATGTCCTGGCTATTGTAAATAGAGCTGCAATGAACATTTTGGTACATGACTGTTTTTGAATTATGGTTTTCTCAGGGTATATGCCCAGTAGTGGGATTGCTGGGTCATATGGTAGTTCTATTTGTAGTTTTTTAAGGAACCTCCATACTGTTCTCCATAGTGGCTGTACCAATTCACAGCCAGTTTTAATAGCTGTGAGTTAGATGTTTAACCCGTAAAGCTGTGGTACGTTGAATAGTTCTATCCTTTGTGATGTGGTCCTTTGTGATCCATTGTGATGTAAACTGCCAAGTGATCCAGTGCCCAGAGTATCTCTTGCTTTCCTAGGTCATCTCACTTTCAGAGCAAAGGGGGCTTCTGGGAAGAGGTCAGAGGAGGTCCTAAACCTCTAAGTAGTCCTGGATACAGAGCTGCGCAGGTGGACCAGGAATATTTTTTATTGAATTTGGCTTTCTTCGATTAAGCCACTTTAGAATCTTTAGAAATATTTAGGAGACTTTTGAGAACAGGGAATATTTTTCATTGATAGCTCTGGTTCAGTTTGTTATTTTTATTTTTTATTGTATTGGAATTTTCTGTTTCTACAATTTTATTGTGTTAGAATCTCTAGAAATTGAAATAGTTGGTGTTTAAGAGAGCAGCTAATTTTTTAATGCTTCTAGAAAAGTTATCATTTAAATATTAGCTATTAATAAGCTTTTCACCCTTTATCCATGGTACTAAGCCTTTGATTTATACTTATTCCAGAATATTCTTTTGTTCATTTCTTTCTTTTCCCGTGACATAGGCCTGATATTTGCATCTACCCACCCTCCCTTTTTTTTAAAAAAACAACACTACATGGTGGAATTTTTTTTCAAAAATATGAAACAAGTTATTGGAATATTTGGACTAGTTCAAGTTTCTTAAATGTTACCTCAGTTGATTTTTTAGAGATAATTATTTGCAAAAAGTTGATTTTCATTTATTATGGAGATTTAGAGGATGATGATTTGTTGAACTACTAATTAATTCAAATTGACTATTTTTTTCTGAACAGACTAAATGTCATATTTATGAAAATGTGTATGTGATTTGTGCTAAATAGGAGTGAGGTAGAGTAGCCTATATCTTAAGTTCTGGCAATACAGTGTGTGCCCAGAAGTAGTTTAAAATACCAAACTATCTTCTTTCTTAAGTATTGCCTTAATTAGGAAAAAATCTGGAGAATGGAAAAAATGTAGGCATGATTCAAAGAGCATTCTTTCACATCAGGATCTAAGGATTGTCTAAACGTTTGCATAGACATATAAATCTCTTTTGCAAGGCAGTTAAACTTATCTTTTACTGTAGAAGACCCTTAAAAAGTGTCAAGTAACAGTTCATCAAGTCTCCATATTCAGCTAGAGACTCTAAGTGTGGAAAACTTGAATGGAAATTTAAGTTTAGGATCCAAAAATAACTTTGCTACAGTCTGTGTGGTATACCCAGGTGTTTTAAGTTTGCACATAGCATATGGAGAATTATGAAAAATTACCAAGTTTTATCTCAGGTAGTCTTTATGAAAGTGTATTGATTTGGGCGTTATTATGTTTTTAAGAAGGATTATAAGTGCCAGTCTTCATTACTAAAAATAAAGAATTTTTTTAAAGGGAGGCAATAAATGGTTCTTTACATCACCTTCCCAGATCACATCTGGAATATTGTGTTTAGTTTTGGATTCCATATTTTTGAAGTGACATTGGCAAACTGAGATATACCCAGAGAAGAGTGACCAAAGCAGTGATAGTTATTGAAAACTTGTAATGTGAGAAAGAGTTGGTGGAAATAGAAATGTGTAGCCTAAAAGATAAGACTTGAAAGGGATATAGTTAGGTCTTCAATTATTTGGAAGATTTTCATGTGAAAAAAAAGTATACTTGCATGGAATAGCCTCAAAATGTAGAACTAAAATCAGTAGATAGAAGTTATTACAGGGATGCAGATTTACAGTCAGTGTAGGTGAAACTTTTCTGATAATTTATCTGACATTGGAATAGACTTTCCTTATTCTCCTCATTGGAAATGTTCATGTGGTTAGATAATCAGTCATACACATTATAAGTGAGATTCTTGCATTGGGTGTGATTGTAAAATAGTTGAATTCTAAGATCACTTTTAACTAGAAAATTCTGTGAATTTTTAAAAGAGCAGCCTACAGAAGAATAATTCCAGGTATTTGGAACACCTCACAACTAACTCATCATTTCAAATAACCTTGCTTTCTAATTCAGGAAGTTTTTAGTAGCAACTTTAAATCACAATTTTAGGATTTATTAAAAATAATAGATTTTCAAATAAGAAGGATTGTGAACAGATTTCAAGTGATTTGATGACACATCTCATCAAAATTCGTACTCCTTCCCCCAGACAAACCCACAGGCACATGTCAGTTTACACAGCTGTATCCTGGTTATAATGTTTCTGTTAGTTTGAATGGATAAAAAGTTTAATGTTGACATTTTCTCATTTGAAGTAATTACATTCTTCTCATCTGATTTTTAAAAATTTCTCTGTAGTTTTTTTCAGACTTTGTTCTGTATGTGCTTTTAAACTGTTGTTTATTTTTATATATTTTCCTTAACTTAGTTACAGTTTTAGCTCCTAGAGAAATTATTAGGAAGAATTTTCCCAGAGGCAGTGCTTTGTCCCTCCCCCCGACCCCTGCCCCCCCAATCAGTAGTTGAGGAGAAATAGCCAGGCTAGAGTTTGCTTTTATTCTTTCCACCAAATTTCCTTTGTGCTTCTTAGGTATGCTTCTGAAAATTCAAAGGTCTGTTTTTATGACAAAGTACTCTGTAGTTAATATCGTGTAAGAATTATTTTATACACCTTTAAAAATGTTGGTTATTTTATACGTAGGTAATTTTATAGTCTCAATTTTAACTGTTTGAAGTAAAGTCATAATTGAAGTTGTCAATTTGAGCTCCTTACTGTATATTTTATAATAATATTTTATATTCACTGTAGTAAAATTTATAAAATATTTGATAGAATTCCAAATTATGTAATTATCTACTTAAAATAAATCATGAAAGGTATTGAATTTCATTTCTTTCTAAGCAAGGAAAATGTTCATTTATCAATATAAATTCTAGTCTTCCTATGATTGGAGGCTGAATGAATGACATTTATAATAATTTGGAGGGTATCATATTTTACACATTTTACAAAATTAGTGCTGCTTTGTGAAGTTAAAACATTTTCACTATGAAATGAGGTAATTTATTTTAAAAGCTGAAAATGGTATGTTATTTCCCTAATGGAAGAAGTTAATTTTTATTTGACAGCGTGCCAAATAAATACCATCTGTTTGATGAATTCAGTATTACCTTAGGATTCTTTCCAGTGTTTTCTGCTGTGGAAAGTACGTTGGATTTTAACCATCAGAACAACACCTATTTATGCTTAATTAATTGGCATGCTCATACTAGTTTTAAAATGAATAAAGAAGAGCTTATCTCAAATTGTTTTTATGTACATTTTCAGTTCACATTTATTTGGAAACAGTAGTTGAATGTTAATGGAGCATGTGGAGATAGAGTCATTAACGTATACTACTTGTTGGTTTTTAAAATCTGTGTATTTTATGATTTAATACAGTCATTCCAAGGAAACTCAGTATCACCAGGTTGTTAAGTACCAGAGTTAGGGCTTGAACTCATTTTTCTACTTTGTACTCCTCTGTTTTAGAGTTCTCCAGAGAAAGAGAATCAGTAGTGTGTGTGTGTGTGTGTGTTTGTGTGTGTGATTTATTTTAAGGGATTGGCTCACTCAGTTGTAGAGGCTGGCCAGTCCCAGATCCTCAGGGTAGGCTGTCAGGCTGGAAACCCAGGGAAGAGTGGATGCTGCAGTTCACTCCAAAAATGTGCTGGAAGAATTCCCTCTCCCTTGGGGAAGGTCATGTAAAGTCTTTTCTAGTAAGCTCGTCAAATGATTGGATGAGGCCCATCCACATAATGGAAGGTAATCTGCTTTGTTCACAGTCTACTGATTTAAATGTTAATCTCATCTAAAAATTACCTTTACAGAAACATCTAGACTAATGTTTGACCAACTATCTGGATACGATGCCTAGCCAAGTTGAGAGACATAAATTTTTTTTATTTTATTTTATTTATTTTTGGCTGCGTGGGGTCTTCATTGCCGTGCACGGACTTTCTCTAGTTGCAGCGAGCGGGGGCTACTCTTTGTCACGGTGCGCGGGCTTCTCATCGCGGTGGCTTCTCTTGTTGCAGAGCACGGGCTCTAGGCACACGGGCTCAGTAGTTGTGGCACGTGGGCTCAGTAGTTGTGGCTCGCGGACTCTAGAGCGCAGGCTCAGTAGCTGTGGCGCATGGGCTTGGTTGCTCTGCGGCATGTGGAATCTTCCCAGACCAGGGCTTGAACCCGTGTCCACTGCATTGGCAGGCAGATTCTTAACCACTGCGCCACCAGGGAAGTCCTGACACATAAAATTAACCATGACATCCTCCTAGACTCATGTTGAGTCGTCTTCTTGCATCGATTAGGTTCTGTCTTGGATCTGAGTTGTTCAGAGAAGCTACACTCTTAACATGTAGCTTCCTGGGCTTTTCCTCGTTGACTAGTATGCGTTCTGATTTTCAGAAGCTAAAATTGTATGTTGTGTTGTTAATTAAGATTTGTCTCCCAAATAATGGAGTGTTTACATATAAAGAATTTCATCTATTGCTTTCTAGAAGCCTTAATTCTAATAGATACTCCATAAGAATATTGTTCAAATATGGTTTCACTTTAAGAAGTTTCTAACACTAATTGATTTAATGACAGTAATTTAACATTTAAACCTAGTTTTAGAAATTGTCAGATAACAGTGCTGATCACTCAGTTGTTCTGGAAGGTCCCTGCTTTGCTTTCTTCCCAACTCTGCCACTTCTTCAAAATCTTTTTGTTGATTCTCTGTGTTCATGATTTCTTCTCTCCTTCCTTTCTTTAACAGAAATGTATTGAGTGTCTACTACCTGCCAGGCACTTTACTAATCTGAATATAGGTAAATAAAAGAAGTATTTCCTGCCTTTGTGGAATTTATAAGTACAGGCATACCTTGGAGAAGTTGCAGGTTTGGTTCCAGACCGGCACAGTAAAGTGAATATCACAATAAAGTGAGTCACACAAATTTTTTTTGGTTCCCCAGTGCATATAAAAGTTATGTTTACCCTGTACTGTAGTCTGTTAAACTGTGCAATAGCATTTTGTCTACAAAACCAATGTACATACCTTAATTTAAAAGTACTTTACTGCCAAAAAATTCTAGCCATCATCTGAGCCTTCAGTGAGTTGTCGTCTTGTTGCAAGAGTAGTATCACTGATCACAGATCACTGTAACAAATATGGAAATGTTTGAAATATTAGGAGAATTAGCAATGTATGACACAGAGATGCGAAGTGAGCACATGCCATTGGAAAAATGGCGCTGATAGACTTGCTCAATGAAGAGTTGCCACAAACCTTCAATTTGTAAAAAAAAACCACAACATCTGTGAAGTGCAATAAAACGAGGCATGCCTATAATATTCAGGGGAGCAGAGAAAGACGTGAGTACAGCTTGGGTTATGAAGGAAATGAACAGAGGAGAGTGATGAAGAACAACAGGGATTTCTTTTCATCGTGTAGCCAGGGATGTGTCTCTGAGAAGATAATATTTAAGCTGACACCTGAGGAATGAGGAGTTAGCTTGTGAAAACCAGAAAAAAAAAATCATTTGAGGCGAAGGAAATCACATGTTCAAAAGGTCTGGAAGCGGGGAGGATGGCATGAGACGAGGTTTGAGATAGTCAGGAGTCACGTGCAGGTCTTGCGGGTCATGGTAGAGTCTCATTGTTATTCTTAATCCATTTGGGGAGCCGTTGAGGTATTTGAAGCAGAGGAATGATGACATCCAGTTAAAGTTTTAAAAGATTATTCTGGCTGTTAATGTGGTTAAAAGATTGGAAAGGAGGGGCTAGAGTGGACATGGGAGGCCCAGTAAGAAGACGGTTGTGATATGGGCTCCCCTTGCATCAATCCTGATCGCTCTGAGGGCACTGGATCCCCTTAGGATATGGAGTGCGGAAGTCAAGGAAGGCTGTAGGAAGCTAACACAGTTGCCAATAGCAGTAACCAATCCACATGGGAATAACTCTACAGTCTCTTAGTCCTGGAGTGATGGCTGTAGGTGAGGTGACGTGGATATACGACACCCTAGTGTGTTTACACCGACCCTGAAAACACTAGCAGAGATAAGAAGAGCTGCAGTCCATAAAAATTTCTCAAGCTTGCAGACTTAGTACGCTTAATTTTATTTATAACCCAAGTCCATTCTCCTACGATCTTGTCCTCTGTGCACTGCACAAATCCGTCCTTTCTTCCGCCTCAAGGAAGAGCCAAGTAGACCATGTTTGTTTTTTTTTTTTTTTGCGGTACGCGGGCCTCTCACTGTTGTGGCCTCTCCCGTTGCGGAGCACAGGCTCCGGACGCGCAGGCTCAGCGGCCATGGCTCATGGGCCCAGCCGCTCCGCGGCATGTGGGATCTTCCCGGACCGGGGCACGAACCCGTGTCCCCTGCATCGGCAGGCGGACTCTCAACCACTGCGCCACCAGGGAAGCCCTGTGCCCCTATTTTTTCAATTCAAATGTTGTTAACGTGGGGTTGGAGTTCCGTAGCTCTGCCTGCCCTGCTCAGCCTCAGCCGGATCTTCTGCTCCAGCGGGTTGAGCTCCAGCTGTGTTCTTGGCTCTTCTCACCCTTACGGTTGCAAGAATGTAAACACTGGGCCTGATCTTCCTTGTCTCATATACTCCTCTCCATTTCCCCTAGGAATTCACTGGCTTAACATCTTACTTCCATGAACTAAACCTAATCCGTTTCCGCTCTTCAATATATTTCCTTCTGCATCTGTACAGCTAAGAGCAGTGACCCGCTCCACCCACTAAAATGTCAGTGCTCCCCACTGTTCTCTTCTGGGTCCTATTTTCTTTTTCTTCTGTTCCTCCCCAGCCTACCGTTCCAGTCCTCCAGGTTTCTTAACTTTGGGAGGTGCAACACCGTCCACTCAGTCACCTCAACCAGACACCTCAGAGATTTTCAGGATTTTAACCCCCTTCTTTTCCCTTTTTGCGCCTTGTCAGTTTTACCTCTTATCTGTTGAATCTCTCTCATCCATTCAATCCCATCGCCACTCTTTTAGATTAGGCCCTTCTCATTTCAAAAGAGAGTGAGTTTTCACAAAAGGATGCCTAATTAAGTCCCTTCTCTGACTAAAATCCTAAGGCACTAGCAAATCAAGACTTGTAAAAAAAACTACTGAAAACGTGTTTGTAAGTATTCATTGAACACAGAGGAAGTTTATATATTATTCTGCTTCCTGACCAGTATATTATATTTGGTACAACTATTTCTGAAAACAGATGGAAAGTGTTAAATACAAGCAATAATTTAAATTCTGTTAAGTTTTTCAAGGAAGCACTCACCCAGAAAAAAATCTAGTAGTAGGGGGGAGTTCTTTCACATGAGAAGATGAGCTCATTAATTTTTCCAGTAAGACAAACAAGATACTGACATTGCATACTTTTTTTTGCAAAGATTATTTTTACACCAAATTTAGCTTCTAATTTATTATCTTGTAGTTATAAGACATTCCTAACATGTGACATAAAGTCTTGGACATGGTAATGTGGTTTCTTTTTCCTTTATTACCCTTCATTATTTCTCATGTAACAAAATAGTATTGCTGTGTATCCCCTGAGGAGGAACCAGGACCCTGCCCCAAGGCTGTTTCACTAAATAATATGAAAAGTTGTACTAATGAAATACACTTTCTTAATAATGTAAATAAGGAAGTAATTTGAACACAGTGTTTATCAAAGTATGTAACACTAACACGAACAATTCGAAAGGGTGTATATAGATATAGAAAAGCTTTCTTCTTGCTTTTATTTAGAAAGAGATACATGGCGCTACCCCCAACCCCCCCAAATGAAAACAAAATACTAAACAATCTCAGAGGACAATGGTCATTCCTTACCCAGAGAAAACCACCAGTGACTATGGTGGGAAGAATTCCTTGTGGTTGGAAAACAGGGGTAAATTGCATGAAGTCTCATTTATGTATTAAGCCGCTTGAGTCAGTCTAAGAAAACTTTCACATATGAAGGATTTCTATTATGCAAGTGTCTGCTGACTGCCACCTTGAGTTTGCATAAAACCTTCCCTCCACTCATGTGCCCCACTTAATAGACAAATCATTACTGAGTAGAGAATATACCTCCCAGTTTGATACTTTAACAGTACAGCAAACTATGATCAGTGACGTTTAGTTTTGATTTATTCAGCCTGGTTTGCAGGCATTCATAATTTAATGTTATATTCTGTCTTTTGTAGGGTCCCTGTGAGAAAGAAATGCCAAATAGAGAAGGTTCTTCTTTATCTTTTATTAAAACTTCTTTCGGAAAGAAAGTCTGATATTTTGTTCAGTGTCCTTTATATAGACTCATTTGATAAATTCCTCTCAGAATTGAAGAACTGCCTTTTTTTTTCTTTCCCAGATGCAGTAGTATGTTTCCTTATGTTAGCTTTGAGAACTAACTCCATTTTCACTCTTGGACTTTGGCTGTATTTTGTGCTTAATTGCAGTAGTTTTCTTTAGATCACCTTCTTTTTCTTGTCTCCATCCCACCCCACACACCACCCAAATAGTATTAATTCTCTTCAATGAGTATGTCTTGCAAACCCAGGTTTTAGATAGTCATTAGCCCTGGATTTCTTCCCAGGCTAAGTGGAAAGCCCATATACTCTTAAAAATATATATATATATAGTATCTTATTAGAATTTTACGTCTTCTTCCCCCTCCAGGGTGAGATGGCTTCCTGCACTCCAGAGAAAACAGAGTAAAGCCCGCCAGTCCTCTGGATCCCTGTGTTTCCTGTCACTTTTCTGTGATTTGAATAACTTCATGGTTTCCCTGAATCTATAACTTGTATTGTTTACTGCCTCAAACCTTTATTAATGTAATGAAAACATCAATTTATCTAGTCTAGTTTTATTTTAGTTTTAAAGGAAAAAAAAAAAAACAAGAACAGAAGCTAAAACCATCATTTCATTCTTTGTTTTGTTCTAATGCTTTCTAAACACCAATCCCTTTGTTTTCCTAGCTATGAACATGTGACATAGTTGTTAATTAGCAAGATCTTGAGATCCATAAGGCTTCATACATTTTCTTTCAAGTGATTCTTCACCGACCTATTGCCTCTCCGTTTTAAACAAATTTGTTAGTTAAATATTTGGGAGCTTAAAAGATTATATTCTTTTGATTGCCAGTATGCTGCTAAACATTAGGATAAATTTAAATATTTCTGATAACCATATTCTCAAGTCTACAATTCAGTGCTTGAGAGTAACTGTGATAATTGCATCAGTGCCAAATGATTTTCTTTCCCCTTTCGGAAGAGACATTCTTGATAGAAACTTCATTTTATTTCTGTTACTTCATGTCATATTTATAAATGTGCCAACGTATAACTACACCATTGAGAGAATTCTGTAGCTATTCACAACGTATGGGAAACATAAATCCTTAATTTAATAAGAACAGTCTAGAAATAGTAAAAAATAAGTTTCAAAATTCATCTTAAATACAGTGAAAACTGTATTTCTTGGATTCTAAAATCATTGCCAGTCCTTTATTGAAGTACATGTATTCTTGGCGTGCCACTCAACTGATGCGTTTAAGAATTTTGCTCAGTTCTGCAGTCAGTCACATTCAGGAGTAAATGTTAAATATAACATTGAACTTTTGCATCATTTAGGAAATTAAGATGGCACATCTGTCAACACCAGTGAACACTCGAGATTATGTTTGTCACTGTAGATCAGTGATCATCATACTGTTTTGCTTGTTAACTCTTCAAGAGAATTTTGAAGAACTTCACCCTTCTTAACATCTAAAAACTATCATCATAAGTCTGAATAGTTGCAAGGAATGTAGTGCCTGTATTAAATTCTGGTGTTGGACTTTTAGAAGCAATTAGGTAAGAAATATATGTAAATAATAAAAAGTAAATTTATTAACTTTGTTAGACATAATGTTCAAACTCTCTACATACAGTGAAAGATAAAAATACATGTTGCTAACAATGAATTGGTGTGGTGGATAATAACTTTACCTTTTAGATGAAGCTGTAGAAAAATATGCAGCATTTGATAAAATAAAATAACGGGATTAACTGTAATAGGAAGAAATATGTCATAAATTTGGTAAAATTATGTCTAATTAAATGATAGACCTTTTATTTGAATGGAATCATATTAAATTTTAATCTGCAGGTTTCATCCAGTATATCTAGAACTGTTTAATACTTTTGGAAAAAACCATAGGTGGGGCACCTAACCAGACAGAACTGGAATGAGGCACAACTCCCCAAAAGAAGTAGCCTGAGAACCCTATTATAAATCAAGTTAATGCTGTTTAATTTTCTCCTTTAATTTCCCCAAAGTCTTACTGATATAATAATAATATAGCTTATGCTTTTTGAAGGCATATTTCTCACTTACGCTTGACTTAAAGGAAATGTGACAGATTTCCTGTGATAGTGTGGATTTGAATTTGTAGAGGGATGGTCGAAATGTGAGGGAAAATGGACATTATTTGGTTTATAGAGTAGCATTGGGGGGATCAGTTTCTTAGGCCCCAGCAGTGGCAACTCCCCCTGCTAAATTCTTTGGAAAAGTTGAAACCGAATCTGGCCTCTGTACCCTGACACCAGATTAAATCTCAGAGACAGAGTTTTGGGTGAAGTAGAAAAGAACAGCTTTATTGCTTTGCCAGGCAAAGGGGGCCACAGCAGGCTCATGCCCTCAACACTGTGTGTCCTGACCTGGAGGGGGTAGTGAGGAGTTTTATAGTACTGGTTCACAGGGGGCGTGGTCAACTCGTGGACATTCTTCTGATTGGTTGGTGGTGAGGTAAGTGGGAGTCAGCATCGTCAACCTTCAGGTTCCAACCGGTCTGGGGTCTACGTGCTGGTGGGCAGCGTACTGTTAACTTCTCCCACCTGCTGGGGGTTTCAGTATCTGCAGAACAGCTCAAAGGTATTGCTGTGTATCCCTTGAGGGGGAACCAGGACCCTGCCCCAAGGCTGCACTACAGTTTCTTGACTTCCCTTGTCGTGCATCCTCTCCCTTGCCTAATTAGCAGTTGTTTGAACTTGTCCGTTGGAACTCAGGGTAAGTCGTGGAGGCTCAGTGAAGCCTATTTCCTGTAATGAAAGAAATGGGGCATACAGGAAGGCTTTTGTGCCCAGGAGCCCCACAGGGCTCTGCTCCGTATCAAAGTGGCCTCACATCAAAGGCATTTGCTTGAACTGTATTTGGCAGTGTACCAAGTCTGCCCATGTGGCTTATATTTTTCTACTGATGAATTTTCTTTCTCTGAAAATGGGGGGAAAAAAGTCTACATAGAGACAATACCTATATACAACATTTTTTTCTTTTAGATTAATAAAGTCTTATGTTTATGATTCTCAGCCTATGCATATGGAGCTCTGTTAGTTTTCTTCAGTATTAGAAAAGGAAATGGGACTAAGTGGGTGAATAGTTTGATCACTAGCTTTGGTTTTACATAAACTCCTCTGCAAGAATACAGATTCCCAAAGGAAAGATTAGCAAAAGGAAAGACTTCTGGATGAAGGCCCAGAGTCAAGGCTGTGGGATTTACTTTATTAGCCATTTGAAAAGAACCTGAAAGCAAAGCTTCATCTAAGAAGCTCTTGCTATCCAAGAATGCTGTTTATCAGAGAAATGAGAATGAAAGAATTAGGATAAACTTTAGTCAGTTTATAGCAACAACAGCATGATTAATGAAAGTTGTTACATTTATGTCGAGATTCTCTTAAGATTTTGGACATGGGATCATGAGCCTGAGTGGGTAAATTTCATGCAAGTATTGGGACAAATCTTAATGGTCTGAGTAATGTGTTATACATGGAGAAGTAATTGAATTCTTCTGTATCCTCGTTTTCATTGCTGTTTCTTGTCCTTAGTGCCTTTGCCTTCTTGCATAAAAAGAAGTGGCGTTATTCTAGGGCACTTCCATCATCGAGCGTCTTTATTATTTCCGCTCTTGAATGCCATTGCATAGTCAGTTTATATTGGCCTTGGATGTGACTCTCATTCCATAGACATCAAGTAACTGAAGGATTTTTGTTCTTCCATTGCCAATATATGTTTGATGGGATGTATGGATTTTCCCATAACAGTGAGAAGAAAAGTGTGTGTTTTTTTTTTTTCCTTTCCTTCATTGCTGTTTTTTGTAATTTTGGAAGGAAACCTGAGATACCAGCTGAGATGTGAGACTAAGTAATTTTTCTGTTCTGATAGAATTTGCTAATTCAAACAGAATGAATCAGATGGATGCTTGGCAAGTAATTGGTCCTAACACAATTGTTTTTTGTGTATAGAAATCTACCATTCTATGACTGTTCTCCGTGTTTGTCTAGTCTCATTTTCGTTTCTGCCTCATAGCTCTGGATATTTTTAAATTTTCCTCACTATCAACTATCACGTCATATTGAAAGAATTTTAGACTATCCTATCAGATATTTTTGGTGTCTTTGCTACTGCTTTCTTTAATGAAAGGGAATTTAGAAGAAGAAAATATCACATAAGGGATTAAATACAAGGTAGGTAAGGTCGCCTTTCTTTTTCCTTGCAAAGTTAAATTGCAGAATTTGTTGTACCTTTTCATCTCACCATACAGTATCTTGGAATAATAGTAGTACAGACTGAGAAAGACCTGGATATGTCAGCCACTTTATTTCCTTAATTTCTAATATCACAGAAAACCTTAAACACACCTTCTTATGATCTTCCTAAACCTAACCATTTGAATATTTAACAGCCTTTACAAATGCAAACCTGAATCACTTGTATTTTATCTAAGTTTTTATTCTTAATTGAGATTTTAAAAATAAGGATTCTTATACTCTTTATAAGAATCCTATAAATATTTATAAACTGTTATCTTTTTCTCTGTATGTCTTCTCCACTGCATCCTTTGAAAACTTTTCCTTTAGAGGTTTCCTTTTAAAACATTGAATCATCTTTGCTGTCCTTTTAAGATCCTTCAAAAAGTTCTCTATAATCACTTTAAATCTTATTAATTTGATTGAAAATATATAGGAATTTTGTTATAATAACTGCCAGGTTTTGATCTGAGAAAGAACATACTCCTTCCTCTCAAATTATTGTTTAAAAAAATTGTTTTCTATGGCTTTCATTTCTGATAGTAGTAGATATTTTTGCTCTTTCCTGATAATGACATTTTACAATAAAAGAGAACATCCTTTCTGAGGATATTAAGAATTGAACTCTCTTTTTCACTGAGCGAGCGTTCAACATAGGATATGTTTGTCTTATTTCTATAAGCTATAGGTAATTAAATATAAGACCAAAATATATATATTGCCTAAATAATAGAGAATAGATAACCTACATTTTATGAAATGACTAAAACAGTGTCATCTATAGAAAGAGCACCAGCCGTCTATATAAAGGGAGCTGCCAGTTCAGATCAGTTGGCATGGCCTGTGTAGAAGAACCTATCATATTCTTTAAAATATTTTTATTCACAATGAATTTGTAATGATCACAATATTATCAATTTGTACTGATGGATTGAACAAAAGGAAAAGTAGTCCATTTGTTACGCTTGATGAAACATTCTTAAAAATTAATCACCAATTGTAAAAATACATACTTGTAACATTAATAATAATCAACATTTTTCATCTTAGAAAATAGAAGGGTCATTTTTCTACCAGTCATTCAAAAATGGAAGATATTATCTCCAGCTTAGGAACAAAAATATTTTCTTTGTATGATGGCAGCCTTTGTATTTCCATAAAAGGGGAAAATAAGGTCATTGGCTTGTTGGGAAAACTAAGGAATTGCTTTAAAATAATCTAACCAGCCAAAATCCTCTAAATTAAGGATATTTTTAAAAGCATGAAGCAAACATATCTCAGTTCACTTCAGTAGATACTTAGAGTGTATACATGTTTGCCTGTGTTTGATGTAGTTTGGTGTCAGGCATAGAAATGAAAGTTCCTATGACATGTTCGGTTTGGTCTCCTGACAGCTAGGTAGGTTTGTGATTTCCCACTCATCATCCCTCGTTTTTCTTCTTGTAATGACCCACACGATCTGATTCTTTTTTAAAAAATTAATTAATTAATTAATTATTGGCTGCGTTGGGTCTTCGTTGCTGCACGCAGGCTTCTAATTGTGGTGGCTTCTCTTGTTGTGGAGCACGGGCTCTATGCGCATGGGCTTCAATACTTGTGGCTCACGGGCTCTAGAGCGCAGGCTCAGTAGTTGTGGCGTGCGGGCTTAGTTGCCCCGTGGCATGTGGGATCTTCTCGGACCAGGGCTTGAACCCGTGTCCCCTGCATTGGCAGGCATATTCTTAACCACTGCACCACCAGGGAAGCCCTACACGACCTGATTCCTAACAATGTGCCTGAAACTACCAGGAAAAGTCGGGGGGAAAAAGTCACAGGAGAAAATTCTATAAAGCATATATCTATTTTTATTTTTTTTAAATCTATTTTCTCTGGAAGAAGAGTTTCTCCATTCAAATTTTCTATAGTTCTGGTAGCTATATATATTGCAGAAGAAAAAAAATAAAGTTGGAAAGTTCTTTCTATTGCAGTCTCAGGATTAGAAGAGACAATGTCATAGATGCAGAGATTCTTGAGACACAGCTTACTAATATCATTCTAGACCAAATCTTCTTTCTTATTTTTAAGTTAGTGAGACGAGAAAAGTTAACTGACTGGTCTAGAGTTTTGTAGCTGTGACTAAAACTCCTCTTCCTATCCAGTGCCCTTCTATAATAGGGAGCCAAAATGTATGATATGGTCCACTCATTAAATGGTCATGTGTGTCAGTTACATAAACTGATGTCCTAAACTGTGAGATCAACATATGTAATTTTATTGTATTTTAGTTCATTATAAAATAATATTTAACTCCTTTGGAATTGGAGGACTAACTACAACAAAAATTGAAAATGTATAAAGGCCAGAAAAGTAATAGAATTAATAATTAAATATTATTAATGCACAGCACATGAAAATAGTTAATTAGGGAACCAAGCTTATTAATATATTTGTGCAAATCATTAAAATATGGTTTTCATGCCATAGTTCTGCCACTTTAAAGATTTATTCCCTGGAAAGGAGAGAGAGTCAAGCCAAGAGGAATGTCACAGAAAGGACCATTAGTTCCCAAAAGGTCGTCACATGATCCATATCTCTACACCCTCCCATCCACTCTGTTTCTACCTCTCGTAACTCTCAGACCTTCTTGTTAGGCAGTTGATTTACTTCCCCAATATTCAACTCTCCTGCTTTGATCATTATTCCATGGCTCTTCTCTTCCATCGTGATGTACGTTGAGCTATTTGCGTTTAGGTTGGCTCCAGACCCCTTACCTGTGAGTAGGAAACCCTGACTGCACATAGCCTGGTCACCTGGGCTGTACCTCATGTACTCTCTTGCTGGTCAGATGGCTGTAGACGCAAGTGGTTTATAGTATAGGATAACCCTTTATACTAGTGGTTAGAAGGAGGTTACATCTCATAGTAAGATGGAAGGACCACTGATCTAGGTGTCACAAGATCAGAGTTTTTGTTCCACTTCTGCTACTAAGTAGCTGTTGAAACTAGAAAAACAATCACTCATCTTCCTTCTGCTCAAAGAGAAATGTATTTACTTCACTTTTCTCTTAAAGATGGGAAATAAAATCATTTCTTGAAAAAAGTCAAAATGTAGGAAAATTACAAAGACTAATTACAAATACCCATGTATCCATCATCTAGAGTTGACATTTGTTAACATTGTATCACATTTGATTTTTGTTAACATTGTATCACATTTGATTTTTTAAAAAATTAGTGGTAAACTAAGATCAGGAACAAGAGAAGGTTGCCCACTCTCACCACTCTTATTCAACATAGTTTTGGAAGTTTTATCCACAGCAATCAGAGAAGAAAAGGAAATAAAAGGAATCCAAATTGGAAAAGAAGAAGTAAAGCTGTCACTGTTTGCAGATGACATGATACTGTACATAGAGAATCCTAAAGATGCTACCAGAAAACTACAAGAGCTAATCAATGAATTTGATAAAGTAGCAGGATACAAAATTAATGCACAGAAATCTCTGGCATTCCTATACACTAACGATGAAAAATCTGAAAGTGAAATCAAGAAAACACTCCCATTTACCATTGCAACAAAAAGAATAAAATACCTAGGAATAAACCTACCTAAGGAGACAAAAGACCTGTATGCAGAAAATTATAAGACACTGATGAAAGAAATTAAAGATGATACAAATAGATGGAGAGATATACCATGTTCTTGGATTGGAAGAATCAACATTGTGAAAATGACTCTACTACCCAAAGCAATCTACAGATTCAATGCAATCCCTATCAAACTACCACTGGCATTTTTCACAGAACTAGAACAAAAAATTTCACAATTTGTATGGAAACACAAAAGACCCCAAATAGCCAAAGCAATCTTGAGAGTGAAAAACGGAGCTGGAGGAATCAGGCTCCCTGACTTCAGACTATACTACAAAGCGACAGTAATCAAGACAGTATGGTACTGGCACAAAAACAGAAATATAGATCAATGGAACAGGATAGAAAGCCCAGAGATAAACCCACGCACATATGGTCACCTTATCTTTGATAAAGGAGGCAGGAATGTACAGTGGAGAAAGGACAGCCTCTTCAGTAAGTGGTGCTGGGAAAACTGGACAGGTACATGTAAAAGTATGAGATTAGATCACTCCCTAACACCATACACAAAAATAAGCTCAAAATGGATTAAAGACCTAAATGTAAGGCCAGAAACTATCAAACTCTTAGAGGAAAACATAGGCAGAACACTCTATGACATAAATCACAGCAAGATCCTTTTTGACCCAGCTGCTAGAGAAATGGAAATAAAAACAAAAATAAACAAATGGGACCTAATGAAACTTCAAAGCTTTTGCACAGCAAATGAAACCATAAACAAGACCAAAAGACAACCCTCCGAATGGGAGAAAATATTTGCAAATGAGGCAACTGACAAAGGATTAATCTTCAAAATTTACAAGCAGCTCATGCAGCTCAATAACAAAAAAACAAACAACCCAATCCAAAATGGGCAGAAGACCTAAGTAGACATTTCTCTAAAGAAGATATACAGACTGCCAACAAACACATGAAAGAATGCTCAACATCATTAATCATTAGAGAAATGCAATCAAAACTACAATGAGATATCATCTCACACCAGTCAGAATGGCCATCATCAAAAAATCTAGAAACAATAAATGCTGGAGAGGGTGTGGAGAAAAGGGAACCCTCTTGCACTGCTGGTGGGAATGTGAATTGGTACAGCCACTATAGAGAACAGTATGGAGGTTCCTTAAAAAACTACAAATAGAACTACCATATGACCCAGCAATCCCACTACTGGGCATATGCCCTGAGAAAACCATAATTCAAAAAGAGTCATGTACCAAAATGTTCATTGAATCTCTATTTACAATAGCCAGGAGATGGAAACAACCTAAGTGTCCATCATTGGATGAATGGATAAAGAAGATGTGGCACATGTATACAATGGAATATTACTCAGCCATAAAAAGAAAGGAAATTGAGCTATTTGTAATGAGGTGGATAGACCTAGAGTCTGTCATACAGAGTGAAGTAAGTCAGAAAGAGAAAGGCAAATACCGTATGCTAACACATATATATGGAATCTAAGAAAAAAAAAATATCATGAAGAACCTAGGGGTAAGACAGGAATAAAGACACAGACCTACTAGAGAATGGACTTGAGGATATGGGGAGGGGGAAGGGTAAGCTGTTTCAAAGTGAGAGAGTGGCATGGACATATATACACTACCAAACGTAAAATAGATAGCTAGTGGGAAGCAGCCGCATAGCACAGGGAGATCAGCTCGGTGCTTTGTGACCACCTAGAGGGGTGGGAGGGAGGGAGACACAAGAGGGAAGAGATGTGGGAACATATGTATATGTATAACTGATTCACTTTGTTACAAAGCAGAAACTAACACACCATTGTGAAGCAATTATACTCCAATAAAGATGTAAAAAAAAAAAAAAAAATTAGTGGTAACATTGAAGGCGCCTTTGGCCTCCAACCTTACTCCTGTTACCTTCACCCATCCTGAAGGCAGTTGTTTATTCATTGCCCACTAACAGCCTGAAATAATATATCGTAAAATATCCATAATATAGCATTGGATTAGATGAACAGTGGGTTATAATAATGTAGTTGTTATTATTTCTTAACTGTGCTGCAAAAAAGGAATTTTTTTTCCCCCCAAATGTATGGTTCTTTTTTCTGACCAGATGTTCCTGTTTTCTCACATTGTATCTGAGGACATTACCACTCTGTATCTGCGTTCTTTTAAAAGAATACTGCCTGTGCGTCTTCTTGGAATTCTAAAAATTGAATTGTAATAGCTAGCGTGTTACCACCATTTGGAAGAATATTACCGATCTTAGTACTGAGTCACTTTTAATTTCTGGAAACTACAGACATCTCTGCTAATTAATGCTGTGCGTTGGTAATTGGGTCACAGAAGTGACAACAGAGCTATTCAGCTATATGTGGATAGTCCTCTAGTATTTTCCCTGGTGTCTAGCCCTGTGTCATGTCTTTCATAAAATAAATATGAATCTATGATAAATGATGGAATGAGCATCTGAATTTTACTTTTTAATATGCACACTATTTACATTAGGGTTGTACTGCTGTGTAACAAGTTAATACAAACTTAGCTGCTTAAGACAACATCTGTTTATTAGCTCGCAGTGCTGAAGGTCAGAATTCTGGCATGGTATGCTTGAATCTATGTTTAGGGTATCACAAGGCTAAAATCGCGGGATCGGCCAGACTGAGTACTCATCCAGGGGCTTACAGAAAAATCTGCTCCCAAGCTTCTTATTCTTGGCAGAATTCAGTTCCTTGTGATTGTAGGACTGAGGTCTCTGTTTCCTTGCTGGCTGTCAGGCCAGGGACGGCTCTCAGCTGCTGGAAGTAGCTCTTATTCTTTGCCACTTGGCGTCCTCTAAGTTTGAAGCAGTGCTTGGAGTCTTTCTCACTCTGAACCTTTGACTTCCCCTTCTGTGACCAGCTGGAGAAATTCTATGCCTTTAATGAGTACAGGCCCTCCCAGATGACCTTGCTACCTGAGGCCCAACTGTGCTAATCATCTGTCACCTAATCAGAGTAAAATCCGTCATGTGCACAGTCCTGGGATGATTCAGGATGTGAACACCAGGGAGATGGGAAATCTTGGGAACATCTTAGAAATCTGCCTTCCACACTAATTGTCACTCCTCAGGAGGACTGAGACTGAAAATAGAGCTTTAAACATTTTCTGCAATAAACAAAATGAATTCACAAGATTATCATTGCAGAGCAAAATCAAATAGTTACCCAAAGAAAAATGTCATGCATGTTAGCAATATTAGGGTGTTATGTGGGGGAAAAAAACACCTCAAAACCTTACTTTTGGAAGTAGATGACCAGAGGAAATTGGAAATCTACCCTTCTCTTCTAATCTCAATTAAAAAGTTTTTTACTTGTATAATAAATTGGTGTTCAGTAACAAGGATATCACCTTCCACTGGCACTTGACCTTTCCGCTGGGTCCCTCCCAACCTTTAGACTCTGTCTCTTCCTACGTTTATTTCTAAGCTAAACCAGAATGAAGGCTTAGACCACCTTATTTACCTTTCTTCCAAAGCTCATGTGATCTTATAATTTGTGATTCTTCCTCAGACCTAGTGGCTCTGAAGCTGTCAGTTGGTTCTCTCATTATTTCTTAAGTCTTTTGCTGTCATTCAAATCTGTTGCCCCCATGTTAACACTAAGATCTCAAATTGCTGATCGCTTAGCTGCAGGTTCTCCAAGTCCTACAACTGGGCATTGACTCTGGTTCTTGCTATACTTTCCCAGGGGCTTTCCCCATAAATTGCGATTTCTTCGGTCTGGTCCTTGGCCTTGTCATTTTCAGAAGACTCCCGAAATTATATATATCGACCACATAGCACCTGGGTGTTCTCCAGCCCAGATTCTTTGCCGTACTGCTTTCCCCATCATTGGGTTAGCTAGTGCCAGAATCATATCTGAACTACCTTCCCCCTTTCTTCTTACTTATATTCTATCACTTCTTTTTATTTTTCTGTGAGAAATGTAGAATTCCTGACTTCAAGAGTTCATAATCTAATAGGACAGACATATAAGAAAGTGAAAAATTATATGACAATATGATGTGTTATGTTACAGAAAAGCAACGGGGGTCTGTGGGATTACAGAGACATTCCAGCTCAGCTTGAATGTCGGTCAGGAAATACTTCCAAGAGGAGGTAACACTTGCACTGTCTCTGATAAGCAATTAGGAGCTAGCGTAGCAGCGAAGAGCAGCGGGGGGGCATTGGAGGGAGGCCTAAAGGAATCCTTTAAAGACCATCCAGAGTTGGAAACTAGATCGTTCTCAGGCTGAACTAGTTGAGCAAATGCCAAGAGCAAAGGAAGCAACCAAAAATGGGAGATAAAGCCAAAAGATGAGATATTCAGCAGAAGCTGAGGCACAGTGAGCCTTGAAAAGGAGTCCAAGGGTGGGAGCAGAGCAGGGTCCAGAGGCCTTCACTATGCATGAGAGTGAAAAGGAGAACTGTTGCGGAGCCTGGAGAGTGCCAGCATTTAAGGGTTAAGCAGAAACAGGAGACTGTGAAACAGACCAGGAAGAGGGCAGAGGGTGACAGCGGGAGGACAAACTGGGCTTGAGGACAGACATACTGACGCTTTATTCACTGATGAATAGTGAACGATGGAAGGAAGTTTCTAGGTGGAGAGCTGGAAGCTGGAAGTCTCTACTGTGTCTTCCGAGTGAAAAATGGTGTGGTGTGTGAATCTGATGAGAGTGTAGAAGGGTGGGGATGGGGGACGGGGGAGAAAGGAAGTAGCTCTCGTGGACAATCGCAGAATAATCAGTAGAAGGTCCTCGAGGGAGTCATACTGAGTTATGAGGACCTGGCTGACAGTGGAGAGGCCATGAGGTTTCAGCGGATCTAACACACCCAGCTGAGTGCCCGTCTCAAGCAGCATTCTGCAGTAGGGCTTGAGGAAAGGAGAAGGCAGGTGGATTGATTTAAATTTGGAGGTTTTCTGCAAGGGTGTGATGGGAAGAAAAAAAGTCAAGGGAGTTAAGAATGGTTGGCAGAACAGATAAAAATCTAGCTGAATAAAGAAGGAAGTTCAGTCAGGATAGACTGCTAATTTGGAGGGAAAAAAATAAAAGCAGGTACCAAAAGACAGGAGACATTAATGAGGTCAAAATGTAGTTATATCAGAAGTGTGATATTCAGAAAAGTATGATGTGGGTTAGATCCTCACATCACAGACTATAGTGACATTTCTGATAGATTTAAAGAACTGGATCAAACCTAGAAAAAAAAATTAAAATATAGGAACATGATTGACGAGGGAGGACTTTGTATACTTAAAAGAAATGTAAGAAATCTGAAAGGAGAAAAATCAATTCGTTTTACTATAAATAAATGGAAAACAACAACAAACAAAAGCGAAAGATGAGAAATTAAGAAACGAATTTGTACAAGTATGATAAGCAAAGGGATAAAAATCCTTCATCTGTAAGGATGGGATCTGGGTTGATATTTCCCAAGTAGCTGTGGATAATTATAGCTTCTTTTTGCACGTCTAGCACCAGTTTTTTTTGTGTTCCTCAGCGATAACAGCGGCAGTCAGTCTGCACCCTCTCTCTGTCTCACGCTTGTCCTGTCTCTGATTAAAAGGGCCGGGAGCCCAGCATGGGGTGTTGGAGCCTGGGCGGGTCAAGAACACCTGTGTAGGAGGGCAGCCTGGAGGATCTGGGTAGGAGAGCGGTACAGCGCCAGGTGTCAGAGCCCCAGCGGGGCAAAGAGGGCATCCGTGTGGGAGGGCTGCCTACTTCAGAGACTGGAACCTTAGCGGAAGTAAGTGGGGTGTGACACAGCGAGAGGGGACAAGATTGGTTTCACACAGGCAGACCCATCAAGTAAGGAAATATATTAAACACGATGGGAGGTAGGTTTCTCGCTCTAGGAGAAAGTTGTTACAAATGTGAACAGGGGAGAATAGTAGAAGGAACCCTGTGTTGTTGGTGGAATTGGAGGTATTGGTGTGAATTTATAGTTTTCAATGTACAGATAGATGAATGGATAGTTATAGAAATAAACAGGTATGCATAAAATGTGTATATATGCGTGTACATACCCGTATGTGTGTACACATGTAGAGTACGTGTGCACACGCATATATTCTCTAGCTCTGCCCATTGAGTCGGCTTGGCAGCCACAACACCCCAGTAACAAGGAGCCCAGCCAGCACTCAGATCTCAATGCTGCTCTCTGCCCAAAGCAACCAGAATGCCTTAGAGAAATTGCTGATCCCAGGGCTGGGTCAGGGTAAGCAAAAGATGAGCTTGGAACCTCTTATACCAGAAAGCAAGGAGGTGCTTAAAGAATGATGGGGATGTGTTGAAAGGACATAGAAGCCAGACTGAAGGGGCTCCCTCTGGCCAAATCTGGGACATTGTAAGCACTCAATAAATAATGTTTGCAGCAGATTAGAACCTACTGAGTAAAATAACAAACACAAGCCCACATTGATATGCATAAATTTAGAGTTGAATGGAGGAGTAGGGTATTTACAGAGTTTTGAAGAATCTTCCCATAAAATACTTGTTAATTACAAAGGGAAAAAAGAGCATCTTTGCAGTGAGGAAGCCTGGAAGGCACCACATTAATCAAGTGATCAAAGTGAACATCATCAATAATGGGAGGAAGGAAGAACAGCGCCGCCTGATAGGATGCAAGGAGAGGAAGCCAGCATCACTTCCGTGACCTTCCTGCAAAAGATGTTATAGTCTGAATCGAATCGTGAGGAATCACCACCTAAATCCAGATTGCAGGACAGTCTACAAAAACACTGACTTATAACTTCAAAAGTATTAAGGTCATGGAAGTCAAGGAAAGACTGAGGAAATGTTTTAGGTTGAACAGGACCAAGAAACATGACAACTAATTACAGCACAGGATTTTGAACTAGGCTCTTTTGTTATGAAGGATGAATGGTGAAATGTGAAAGGTGTCTGAAGATTATATGATAGTAATGTATCAGTAGTAATTTTCTGATTATAATTATAATTATGTAGGAGAATATTTTTGTTTGTAATGCACTCAGTTATTTGGTAATGATGAGGCATCATGCTGGCTACTTAGCTCACAAATAGTTCAGGAAAAAACATTTTTTTTTAAAGGGGTGGTTCTTTTTTTAAAATAAATTTATTTATTTTTGGCTGCGTTGGGTCTTCGTTGCTATGTGCGGGCTTTCTCTAGTTATGGTGAGCGGGGGCTACTCTGTTGTGGTGCGCGGACTTCTCTTGTTGCGGAGCATGGGCTCTAGGCGCGTGGGCTTCAGTAGTTGTGGCGCATGGGCTTAGTTGCTCTGCGGCATGTGGGATCTTCCCGGATCAGGGCTCAAACCTGTGTCCCTTGCATTGGCAGGCGGATTCTTAACCACTGCACCACCAGGGAAGTCCCGAAAAAACAATTCTTTGTAGTATACTTGGGAGAATTCTTTTAAGCATTTACTGAAGGATAGAATAATATTGACCCATGCCTTTAAAAAAAATTTTTATTGACGTATAGTTGATTTACAATGTGTTCATATCTCCTTTACAGTAAAGTGATTCAGTTATATGTAGATACATTCTTTTTCATATTCTTTTCCATTATGATTTGTCACAGGATATTAAATGTAGTTTCCTGTGCTCTACAGTAGGACCTTGTTGTGTATCTATTCTATATATAATAGTTTGCATCTGCTAATCCCAAACTCCCGATCGTTCCCTCCCCACTGGCAACCACAAGTCTGTTCTTTGTGCCTGTGAGTCTGTTTCTGTTTCATAGATATGTTCATTTATGTTGTATTTTAGATTCCACATATAAGTGATATCATATGGTATTTGTCTTTCTCTTTCGGACTTACTTTGCTTAGTATGATAATCTCTAAGTCCATCCATGTTGCTGCAAATGGCATTATTTCATTCTTTTTTATGACTGAGTAATATCCCACTGTATAGATGTACCACCTCTTCTTTATCCATTCATCTGTCAATGGCCATTTAGGTTGTTTCCATGTCTTGGCTATTATGTATAGTGTTGGTGTGAACATAGGGGTGCATGTATCTTTTCGAATTATAGTTTTTTCTGAATATATGCCCAGGAGTGGGATTGCTGGATCATATGGCAGCTCTAATTTTAGTTTTTTGAAGACCCTCCATAGTGTTTTCCATAGTGGCTGCACCAATTTACATTCCCACCAACAGTGTAGGAGGGTTCGCTTTTCTCCACATCCTCTCCAGCATTTGTTATTTGTAGACTTTATAATGATGGCCATTCTGACTGAGGTGAGGTGATGCCTCATTGTAGTTTTGATTTGCATTTCTCTAATGATTAGTGATGATGTGCATCTTTTCATGTGCTTTTTTGGGCATCTGTATGTCTTCTTGATACATGCCTTCTTAACATTTCCTCCGTTGACTTCCCCTGACTTTAGAAACACTGGTCGTCCTACCTGTTAGATTGTTTTTTTCTCGTGGACTCTTCTTAGTCACCTATTCTTGTAGTATAGGTACTAATTTGTAATGTTTTCTCCTTGACCTTCTCTTCTTTCTCCTTTAGTAATTTCTTCCATTCCTTTCAACTCTAGGCATATGACTCTTAACTCTGCATCTTCATCCTAGGTTTCTCCTGATCTAGGTTTCTCCTGACTTCTGTTTTACCTGAACTTAGCTTTCTTTAGTACGTCTTTTCTCATCAGCCCAGACCTGCTGGTATAACTCAACTTTAGGTTAACCCCTGGAGCTCACTAATGCATACTCAAATTTTGTGAAAAATATGGGGTTTAATTTTCTTCAGCTTCTGCAAGAGAGGATTATTATTGAAAACTGTAGAATGATTGCCTTCTCCACTGGGTTAGGAGAGAGTCATGAACCCATTTCCATAAGAAAATATAAATCTAGTTACAATAGAAAGTTGCATGTTAGAAAATGAACTCTATTTTGATATGAAATAAATTTCATTAGAGATGTTATGTGAGACAACATGAAGTAAGAATATTATCTAACAAATCTGTTTTGAGAGTGGAATATATACAGTGGCAGAGGTTATGAGAAAAGTTTGAACTGTGTATATGAGAAAATGATCCACATTTTAGAATTATCTCAGTTCTAACATGAAATAGTATGAGTATTTTAATTGGCATGTTTAATACACTTTGAATAAAGATTAAATATTTTAAACAAATTGATCAACAAGAAATTGGACCAAGAAAAGGTTTTTATTGTAATTCCATTCATTTAAAAATATCATTCATAAATAACTTTCTTGTCTAAACTTTTCATTTTATAAATATGTATATATTTAAATATGTTCAGATTAATGTTTCATATCCAATTTTATGCCAGGAAGCATGAGTCATTTCTGTGCTGAAATACTTTTGGATATCTCATTAGATTTCTGATCAAAGAGACATTCCAGGAAGTTTTAGAAATTATTCTATCAAAATGCTTGACTTTGGTGGAACATTACAGATTCTTCATTTTATTGAGCTCTCTCCAAGAGTAAGCACTTTTGTACAAATGGATCTGCTGAATGCAAGAGATTACAGGTGTCCAAATGGCTCTCCCACTGAAGTTGTACTCATATATTTGTTTAATTAACTTTGGCATTTAATTGATGCAAATTTTAGTAAATTCATTGTCCCTCTTGTTTAAAAAGAATGATACTATTTCCTGAGACCAGTGTTACTTGGAAAACCTTGGCTAACTAACAAGTTCCCAAGGAACATTATTTAATGGTATATTGCCAAGAACATCTTAGATAATACAACAAAATTGCCTTCTTTAAAAAGTCCAACCATATTTCATTTAAATTTGACAGTTATTTATTGAGATCTTTAATGTTGATTGCATAGTTGGGTGTGACAGGGATCCAAAAGAAATATATAACTTATAAAGAGCTTATAGTCATTTTGGAGAAACCAAATAACTTCATATGAAACAGCAAAAAATAAACAGGAAAGGATACAATTTAGTGCCAACTTGGTAAATTAATGTTTTTGTTGAATCAGACAGTCGTCAGTAATCCGCCTGTGGTACTTACTATCATAATATAATTTTTGGTTACTTAATAAGTCATAATAAGTCTGGGTTTACTTCATGTTTTCTGTACGTAGAACCTTTTTTTGAATCCGGAAGGCTTATTTTTTCAGCACTGAAGTCAGCACGTGTTGCTGCACACATCCTATGCGCCAGCACACTTACAGGCACTGGGCGTACAAATGTGAACAAAATAATCACGGTCCTTAAGGAACTTGCTGCTCTGTGTGTGTGTGTGTCCTGGGGGGCGGTGGCAGGAAGGAGACAGCCAGCCAACACGCGAGGAAATAGTCAAGGGGATTTCAGATTCTTTATACGCAAAATGACACTGGTGAAAATAGCAGGGTGGAGGTGCTTGGACTGCTGTTATCAGAGAAGGACTGTCTGAGGAGCTCAGGTCTGAGTTGAGGCCTGAATGATGCGAGGGGTTAGGCACGTAGTTAGATTTACAGTTTGGAGCTCAAGGGAGTGGTCTCGGTTGAAGATAGAAGTTTGAAAATCTTCATTGTGGGCATGACACCGAAAGCCACGTCAGTCACAGTTGGGACATCGAGTAGGGTGAGTTGAGAGCTGACCTCTGACTTTATCAGCTGTCAGTCGGCAGTGACTTTGGGAAGAGTTGTTTTTGTGGAGAAGTGAGGAGGAAAGGCCTAATTAACAGGGTCAAGAGAGAATGGGAGGTAAGGATACAAAGGCAGTAAGAATACACACAAGTCTTTGAAGCGTTTTGCCGTGAAGGAGAGAGAGTAGAAGGGTGGTGGCCGTAAACAGTGCTGTACATTTGTCGTGTGTGGTGCTCTGCATTTGAGTCGTATTTAACGATGCTAAGGCAAAACTTTTAAGTGAGGTTAAGACATCTACAAATTTCTTATTTTAATTTTTAAAGTTCCTTGTTAAGCTTTCATAGGAAATGCAGGGCTGTCAGAGAGCAGTGTTAAAGACTGCGAGTTAAAGTTGAGAGTCTGAAGAACAGAGTTGCAAACAACTGAGACCACAAATCGAAGAATCAAGTGAATCCGAACTCTGCCAGCGGGGGAGTTTGCAGCAAAGTAAGGGTTTATTGCAGGGCGCCAAACAAGGAGGTGGGAGACAAGCCTGGTCTTTGAGTTGTGGGTGTTTTTAAAGGGGAAGAACATAGAGGCTGGGCTTTTAATCATTGTCCTGTGACATTTCTTAATCGTAGTTTTTGGAGTCAGGATGCTTCTGGTTTAGGGTTCTCTGGCCAGGTGGTCCGTGGCTTGGAGGTCTGTTAGCTCATCTTGCCCTGGAGAAACAGTTTGTATTGTTTGTATGTTAATAATGATATCTATAAAAACAGTTTTAGTACATCAACTATGTTATCAACAACATGACTTTTAGCATCTGACTCTGGTTGATTGGTGTTCAGTTAGCACAGGATTGAGGTTAGAGGGGACAAGAAAAGAATAAAGTTTTGGCTAGAGAGATTAATCATAAACTTGGTAAGGGAACTTGGTTTTGGGGGGGACTCGGTTTCAGGGTTTCCCAAGTAACTTCCACATGAAAGGACTGCTCAGCGTGTCTGTCACTTCAGTCCTCCCCATAGGGGTCTTGTCTTCACACTGTGAATGCGTAATAATGGAATATACACTGAACATCCCTATGTACATATGCCTCACGCTGTTTTTCAAAGTGCTTTTACGTGTATTATCTTATTTAATGAAGACTGTGAATAAATCTGTGTGTGGAAATGATAACGCTATTTAAATTCTCTGTGTATAAAGATAGTGAATATTTCTTTAATTAAAAAGTATTTAAGAATATAAGAGTGAAGCTACCTTTATTGTAGATGCTGATATATCATTTAAAATAATTTCTCCCTTACTTGTAAGATTCTTGCCCCATATGTGTTTAAGGAAATAATTTTCACTAGTTTGATAAAAATGGAGATATATTACATGGATTTGAAAATTAAAAAAAAAAATTCGTGATAGTGTGACAAGTCTGAAGTAAATTGAAATTACTCCTTTTTTTTTCCTGTCAGAGGTCTCTTTATTAGTATCCATGATCGAGGGCATATTGCTTCTGTTCTTAATGCATGGCCAGAAGATGTCATCAAGGTAAGTTAGTTATCACGTTTTCCCACTGTGGCACATTTGTTCTTTTCCCTATCCCATAACAGGCTGACACTTTTCACCATGCTATGTAGCCTTCACCAGCTTTTCTATTTATATCCCTTTGACTTTTGCATAGTGGATTAATTTTATTCTGATACCATTTGGATTCTAAGTGTCACCATTATTTCCATCAGATTTCTTAGTGTTTCTTTATTCATTGTAAGTTATGAAAAGTGTTGAAAAAATGTTGAAGTAGTGTCTGAATTTCTTTGAGCAAACTCCTTTTTCTTTTGTGTTTAATCATCCACTAAGAGGAATCAAGGTAGGCAAAAATCTTAATCCATTTCCTTTATCGTGGTGACCTGAAGTATCTAACTTGACTCCCCTCTGGGAGTGAGCTAATGAAAATAGAATAATGATAGTATCTACCGTTTGGTAGCTTTCTGAGTGAGCCACTTTACCTGGATTAACTCATGTAGTATCATGATAATTCCATGAGGAAAGGAAGGCACAGGTGGGTTACATAGTAGTGCATGGTGGTGCTGGGAATTGAATGCAGGTGTCTCAAGTTGCCTTCTCCAAAACAGTGTAGCATATTGACCCTTTTCAATGAGACATGGAAAATTTGACAAAGATCAACTTTATGGAGTATGCAAAAATAACTTTCACCCACTTTTGGGTGAAATGTATATATGTATTTTTAAGTTAGTTAAAAATACATATATACATGTACACATTTACTTTTAAGGCAGGTCTTTAAGAGCTGCACAATATAGGTGAACAGAAAACTAAATGAAAAGCCCTCAAACTTTTAAAATATATGTTCTGCATTATAGTGTGGTAGAAAAACACTGCACTAGGAGTTAACACACTCAGGTCCTGGTTCTTTGATATTAATGAGGTAAATCACTGTAGGCAAATTATTTCAGTTCACTTATCTTCGGTTTCCTAATCTGTAAGAGGGATAGACTGAATGTACTCCAAATTCCCCTTTGCTTCTAAAATGCTATGACTCTGTACATTAGTTCTTATGATAATAATAGTACTAATATCTATAATTTTCTTGAGAATTCGTAATATACCAGGTAATACGGTAAGTTCTTTGTTTATCATGATTTCATTGTATTGAATCATAGATTTATTCAATTAATTAATGTTTTTGATGGTTTACTATGTGCCAAATGCTGTGCTAGATGTTGGTGTGCAGTAGTGAGCACAACAGAGTTGGCTCCTAATTTTATGCAGCTACTCTGAAAAGTATATTTATCATTTGCATTTTTATAAATAAGAAACAGAAGCTTTAATTCATCAGTTTATCTAAGGTCAAATAACTGACATTTTTTTCTAGGCTCCATGGATATGACAAGTGTAGCAGTTTGTAGAAAATCTAATAAATTGTGTTTCACAAAATTGGTTTTGCTTAAATTCATGTAATGGCCATGAATCACAGAATACAGATGAAAGATGCATTAATTTCGATAAAGATAACAAAGTACTTAGCATTAAAATCTCCACATGATTAAAATGTATGCTTTGTAGATATTCAGGATGATTAGAAATAAACTAAACAATAAACTAAACTAAACTAAAATTGTCTAGTGGTACTCTACTATCAGGTAAGAGTAGTAATAGACTGTGCTTGGCATATTTCAAAGATGGTAGAACAGTATCCTATGTTATAGGAGTTAAAGAGGATGGATCAACATTGTTGTGAAATTAGGAGGATGCATAAACTAAAGACCAGAGCACTGGGGACTCCTGAGCAATGATTTAACCATGGACTCTCCTAATGGTACTCAAAGTGGATGTGACTAGTTTCAAAGCTGTTCTAAGGTTCACTTTAGTTCCCAGTTTGAGCTCTTATTTACCTGTACTCTGCCCACTTACTCCTCCTGATTGAAGACTGAACTATTTGAGTTGTTTGAATCTTTATGGGCATACCTTGTCTTCTTTTCTCAACAACCAAACAATCATATGTATGTATTTTAAAAATACATTTGAAATGCATATATCAAATTTATTTATTCTCCCCAGTCTTCCACACTTAATGATCATATAAAATCTTTTCCATGTATATTCAATTTATGCTTTTTGACAGCTTAGTATTTCATTGCAAAATATTAACTTCAGAAACAGAGAGTAGGAACGATGCCCCGGAATTTGCAAACATCTGTCAATAGATATTTTCTCTTTTTCTTTGAGGCTATTGTGGTGACTGACGGAGAGCGTATTCTTGGCCTGGGAGACCTTGGCTGTAATGGGATGGGCATCCCCGTGGGTAAACTGGCTCTGTATACAGCTTGTGGAGGGATGAATCCGCAACAATGTCTGCCTGTCATGCTGGACGTAGGAACAGAAAATGAGGTAAACAATTTAAGTCTATAACACAGCTCTACACCTTAAAAAATAGTACCATATTTCTGCATTTTGAGATTATTTCAGGAACTTAATGAAATTCATCTTTTTTGTTTGGTTCTTTCTCTCTCCTCAAACCCATCCCCCAAGTCTTGTAAAGAAATTATTCTTTTGCTTTTCCTTTCCGCTTCCCCTTTTCTGTAATGTGATTAAGTTTTTAGCAGCTTCTTTAGTGTTTTAGTATCCTTTGATGAGCACTTAACACCATTATTCTATAGAGTATATGTTTTACTTTAGGATATCCTCGTTACTTTTTAAAAAATTATTTTTATACTAGGCAGGAACTAATCCCAAAGAATTTATTAAGTTTAGTCAGTCTGAAATCTTGTTCTAAAAATCTGTATTGAGTTTGTGGTAGATGATTTGGAGTTTAGCATTTCTTTTTCCTGCATCGATATTTTAGAATCTTAAAGTTATATATCAAGTAGTACATATTTTTGCTCATCTGTAATTGCTAATATTTGGATTAGTTGTGAGTGATAGATACTATAAATTAAAGGTAGAGGTTTATGAAATAGAAATGAAAAATACTGGTCAGTTAAGATAGACTTTTCAAAAGTTGCATGTAAATATCAAACCTAGATCTTTATCATGTTGAGGTATATTCTCTCTGTACCCACTTTTTGATAGTTTTTATCATAAATGGCTGTTGAATTCTGTTAAAAGTCTTTCTGGCATCTGTTGAGATGATCATATGATTCTTTTTTTAAAAATCAATTTTATTTATTTATTTATTTATGCCTGCGTTGGGTCTTCATTGCTGTGCACGGGCTTTCTCTAGTTGCAGCGAAGGGGGGGGCTACTCCTCATTGCAGTGTGAGGGCTTCTTCTTGTGGTGGCTTCTCTTGTTGTGGAGCACGGGCTCTAGGCCTGTAGGCTTCAGTAGCTGTGGCTCGCGGGCTCTAGAGTGCAGGCTCAGTAGTTGTGGCGCGTGGGCTTAGTTGCTCTACGGCATGGGATCTTCCCGGACCAGGGCTTGAACCCATGTCCCCTGCATTGGCAGGCGGATTCTTAACCACTGTGCCACCAGGGAAGTCCCGATCATATGATTTTTTTATTGTTCAATTTGTTAATGTGGTATCTCACATTAATGTGTTACATCACATTGATTTGCAGATATTGAACCATACTTGCATTCCTGGGATAAATCCCACTTGATCATGGTGTTTGATCCTTTTAATGTATTGTTGAATTTGTTTTGCTAATATTTAGTTAAGGATTTTTGCTTCTATGTTCATCAGTGATATTGGCCTGTAATTTTCTTCTTGTGTGTGTGACATCCTTGTCTGATTTTTATATCAGGGTGATAGTGGCCTTGTAGAATGAGCTTGGAAGCATTCCTTGGAATAGTTTGAGATGGTTAGGTGTTATCTCTTCTTTAAATGTTTTATAGAATTTTCCTGTGAAGGCTTATGGTCCTGGACTTTTGTTTGTTGGGAGTTTTATTTTTATTATTATTGATTTAATTTCATTACTTGTAATAAGTCTTTTCGTATTTTATATTTCTTCCTGATTCAGTTTTTGGGAGACGTAAATTTCTAGGAATTTATCCATTTCTAATAGGTTGTCCATATTATTGGCATGTGATTGTTCATGTAATCTCTTATGATCCTTTGTGTTTCCATGGTGTCTGTTGTAACTTCTCATCTTTCATTTCTGATTTTACCTATTTGGGCCCTTTCTCTTTTTTTCTTGATGCGTCTGGGTAAAGGTTTATTAATTTTGTTTATCTTTACAAAGGACCTTATTTTCATTGGTCTTCTATTTTTTTTTAGTTTCAATTTCATTTATTTCTGCTCTGATCTTTATGATTTCTTTCCTTTTACTAACTTTGGGTTTTGTTCTTTCTTCTTTCTATAGTTCCTTGAGGTGTAAGTTTAGATGGTTTATTTGAGATTTTTCTTGTTTCCTGAGGTAGGCGTGTATAGCTATAAACTTTCCTCTTAGAAATGCTTTTGCTGGATACCATAGGGTTTCTTTATCGAGGTATAGTTGATTTACAATATTATGTAAGTTTCAGGTGTCTAGCATAGTAATTCACAGTTTTTAAAGGTTATATCACATTTACAGTTATTATAAAATATTGGCTATAGTCCCTGTGTTGTACAATATGTCCTTGTAGCTTATTTATTTTATACATAGTAGTTTTGAACTCTTAAGCTCCTACCCCTCTCTTGTCCCTCACCCCTTCTCTCTTCTCACTGATAACCACTAGTTTGTTCTCTATATCTATGATTCTGTTTCTTTTATATTCACTAGTTTGTTTTATTTTTGAGATTCCACATATAAATGATATACAGTATTTGTCTTTCTCTGTCAAACTTATTTCACTTAGCATAATACCCTCCAAGTCTGTCCATGTTGTTATAAAAGGCAAAAGTTCATTCTTCTTATGGCTGAGTAGTATTCCATTGTATATATATATATGCCACATCTTTATCCATTCATCTGTTGACGGATACTTAGGTTGCTCCATATCTTGGCAATCGTAAATAATGCTGCTATGAACATTGGGGTGCATGTATTTTTTCGAATTAGTGTTTTTGTTTTCTTCGGATATATACCCAGCAGTGGAATTGCTGGGTCATTTGGTAGTTTTGTTTTTAGTCTTTTGAGAAACCTCCATAGTGTTTTCCACAGTGGCTGCACCAATTTACACTCCCACCAAAAGTGTACAAGGGTTCCCTCTTCTCCACATCCTCACCAACATTTGTTGTTTGTGGTCTTTTTCATGATAGCCATTCTGACAGGTGTGAAGTGATGTCCCATTGTGGCTTTAATGTGCATTTCTCTGATGATTAGTCATGCTAAACATTGTTTCATGTGTCTGTTGTCCATCTCCCTGTCTTCTTTCGAAAAATGTCTACTCATTTCTTCTGCCCATTTTTTAATTGGGTTGTTTATTTATTTATTTTTGCTGTGTTGGGTCTTCGTTTCTGTGCGAGGGCTTTCTCTAGTTGTGGCAAGCAGGGGCCACGCTTCATCGCGGTGCGCGGGCCTCTCACTATCGCAGCCTCTCTTGTTGCAGAGCGCGGGCTCCAGATGCGCAGGCTCAGTAGTTGTGGCTCACGGGCCTAGTTGCTCTGCGGCATGTGGGATCCTCCCAGACCAGGGCTCGAACCTATGTCCCCTGCATTAGCAGGCAGATTCTCAACCACTGCGCCATCAGGGAAGCCCCCCGGGTTGTTTTTTCAATATGAGCTGTGTATATATTTTGAATATTAATCTTTTATTGGTTATGTCATTTGCAAATATTTTCTTCCGTTCATTAGGTTGTCTTTTTGTTTTGTTGATGGTTTTCTTTCCTGAGCAAAAGCTTTTAAGCTTAATTAGGTCCCATTTGTTTATTTTTGCTTTTGTTTCCTTTAGGAGACAAATTCAAAAAAATCTTGCTATAATTTATGTCAAAGAGTGTTCCACCTACATTTTCTTTTAGGAGTTATATGGTTTCTTGTGTTACATTTAGGTCTTGAATCCATTTTTTTTTCTTTTTTTTTTTTTTTTTGCGGTACGCGGGCCTCTCACTGTTGCGGCCTCTCCCGTTGCGGAGCACAAGCTCCGGATGCGCAGGCTCAGCGGCCATGGCTTACGGGCCCAGCCGCTCCGCGGCATGTGGGATCTTCCCGGACCAGGGCACGAACCCGTGTCCCCTGCATCGGTAGGCGGACTCTCAACCACTGTGCCACCAGGGAAGCCCTTGAATCCACTTTGATTTTAGTTTTGTGTAAGATATTAGAGAATGTTCTAATTTCATTCTTGTACACGTAGCTGTTCAGTTTTCCCAGCACCACTTATTCAGCAGACTGTCTTTTCTCCATTTCATATTCTTGCCTCCTTTGTCATAGATTAATTGACCACAAGTATGTGCGTTTATTTCTGAGCTCTCTATTCTGTTCCATTGATTTATGCATCTGTTTTTGTGCCAGTATCATACTGTTTTGATTATTGTAGCTTTTAATATAATCTGAGGTCAGGGAGCCTGATTTCTCCAGCTCTGTTCTTTCTGAGGATTGTGCTGGCTATCTGAGGTCTTTTGTGTTTCCATACAAAGTTTTAAAATTATTTATTCTAGTTCTGCGGAAAATGCCCTTGGGATTGCATTGAATGAATACACTGCCTTGGGTAGTATGGTCATTTTAACTATTAATTCTTCCAATCCATGAACACGTTATATCTTTCCATATGTTTGTGTTATCTTCAATTTCTTTCATCAGTGTCTGATAGCTTTCTGAGTACAGGTCTTTTACCTCCTTAGGTAGGTTTATTCCTAGATATTTTATTCTTTTTGATGTGATGGTAAATGGAATTGTTTCCTTAATTTCTCTTTATGATCTTTTGTTGTTAGTGTATAGGAATGCAAGAGATTTCTCTGTATTAGTTTTGTATCCTGCAACTTTACCAAATTCATTGATGAGCTCTAGTAATTTTCTGGTAGCATCTTTAGGATTTTCTATGTATAGTATCATGTCATCTGCAAACAGTGAAAGTTTTACTTCTTCTTTTCCAATTTGGATTCTTTTTATTTATTTTTCTTCTGTGATTGCCGTGGCTAAGACTTCCAAAACTGTATTGAATAAAAGTGGCGACAGTGGACATCCTTGTCTTGTTCCTGATCTTAAGAGGGAATGCTTTCAGCTTTTCACCACTGAGAATGATGTTAGCTGTGGGTTTGTCATATATGGCCTTTATTATGTTGAGGTAAGTTCCCTGTATGCCCATTTTTGGAGAGATTTTTAGCATAAATAGGTGTTGAATTTTGTCAAAAGCTTTTTCTGCATCTATTGAGATGATTATGTGGTCTTTATTCTTCAGTTTGGTAATGTGATGTATCACACTGATTGATTTGCGAATATTGAAGAATCCTTGCATCCCTGGGATAAATCCCACTTGATCATGGTGTATGATCCTTTTACTGTATTGTTGGGTTCGGTTTAATAGCATTTTTTTGAGGATTTTTGCTTCTGTGTTCATCAGTGACATTGGCCTGGAATTTTTTTTTTTGTGATGTCTTCATCCGATTTTGGTATCAGGCTGATGCTGGCCTTGTAGATGGAGTTTGGAAGTGTGCCTTCCTCTGTAGTTTTTTGGAATAGTTTGAGAAGGAATGGTGTTCAGTCTTTTCTAAATGTTTGGTAGAATTCATCGTAGAAGCCATTTGATCTTGGTGGGAGTTTTAAAATTACTGATTCAATTTCATTACTGGTAATAGGTCTGTTTACATTTTCTACTTCTTCCTGGTTTAGTCTTGGGAGATTGTACATTTCTAGGAATTTGTTCATTTCTTCTAGGTTGTCCATTTTATTTGTTTGTCATAGTCTCTTATGATCCTCTGTATTTCTGCAGTGTTGGTTGTAATTTCTCCTTTTTCATTTCCGATTTTATTGATTTGGGCCTTCTCCCTTTTTTTTTCTTGAGGAGTCTGGCTAAAGGTTTATCAATTTTGTTTATCTTTTCAAAGAACCAGTTTTTAGTTTCATTGAGCTCTTCTTTTCTTTCTTTATTTCTTTTTTAAGTTTCTATTTTATTTATTTCTGCTCTGACCTTTATGATTTCTTTCCTCCCACTAACTTTGAGTTTTGTTTGTCCTTTTGTAGCTCCTTTGGGTATAAGGTTGGGTTGTTTGTTTGAGATTTTTCTTGTTTCCTGAGGGAAGCTTATATCAATATAAACTTCTATCTGAGAACTGCTTTTCTGCATCCCATAGACTTTGGATCATTTGTGTTTTCATTTTCATTTGTCTCCAGATATTTTCTGGTTTCCTCTTTGATTTCTTCAGTGATCCATTGGTTGTTTAGTAGCATATTGTTTAGCCTCCACGCATTTGTGGTTTTTGCTCTTTTTTTCCTTGTAGTTGATTCCTGGTCTTAGAGCATTGTGGTTAGAAAATATGCTTGATATGATTTCAGCTTTTTAAAATTTACTGAGCCTCGTTTTGTGGTCTAACGTGATCTGTCCTGAGAATGTTCCATGTGCACTTGAAAAGAATGTGTATTATGCTGTTTTTGGATGGAATGTTTTATAAATCTATTAAGTCCATCTGGTCTAATGTGTCATTTCAGGCCAGTGTTTCCTTCTTGTTTTTCTGTGTAGATGATATGTTCATTAATGTAAGTGGGGTGTTAAAGTGCCTACCATTATTGTATTACTGTCACTTTCTCTCTTTATGTTGTTAATACTTGTTTTATGTATTTAAGTGCCCCTATGTTGGGTCATATATATTTTTAATTGTTATATATTCATCTTTGATTGATCCCTTTATCATTATGTAATGTGCTTTATGTCTTGTTATAGTCTTTAAGTCTATTTTGTCTTATATAATTGTTGCTATCCAAGCTTTTCCATAGAATTCTTTTTTTCATCCCATCCCTTACAGTCTGTCTGTTTTTCTATCTGCAGTGAATCTGTTTTAGGCAGCATATATATGGTTCTTTTTTTTTTTTTAAATCTATTCAGCCACTTTATGTCTTTGATTGGAGCATTTAATTAATTTACCTCAACAGTAATTGTTGATAGGTATATACTTATTGGCATTTTAAAATGCCAATGCTTAGGGCTTCCCTGGTGGCACAGTGGTTGAGAGTCCGCCTGCCAATGCAGGGGACACGGGTTCGTGCCGCAGTCCGGGAGGATCCCACATGCCACAGAGCGGCTGGGCCCATGAGCCATGGCCGCTGGGCCTGCATGTCCGGAGCCTGTGCTCCGCAATGGGAGAGGCCACAGCAGTTAGAGGCCCGTGTGCCGCAAAAAAAAAGCCAATGCTTTTTGGTTGTTTTTATAGTTTTTCTCTGTTCCTCTTTTTTTCTCTTGTGATTTGATGAGTATCTTTAATGTTAAGTTTGGATTCCTTTCTCCTTATTTTTCGTGTGTCTATTATAGTTTTTTTGTTTGTGGTTATATGAGGTTCATATATAGCAACCTTACATATAGGTGTCTGTTTTAAGTTGATGATCTCGTAAGTTTGAATGCATTCTAACAGCCCTACATTTTTACTCATCCCTTCCCCCACCATTTATGTCTAATGTCATATTTTACATCTTTTTATTTTGTGTATTCCTCAACTACTTATGTTAGATATAGATGATTTTACTACTTTATCTTTTAACCTTTCTACTAGCTGTATAAGTAGTTGGTCCATTACCTTTACTGTATGTTTGCCTTTACCAGTGAGATTTTGCTTTTTGTAATTTCTTTATTTCTAGTTGTAGCTTTTTCTTTTTCACTTAGAGAAGTCCCTTTAACATTTTTTGTATAGCCGGTTTAGTGGTGCTGAACTCTTTTATCTTGTGCTTGTCTGTAAAGCTTTTCATCACTCCTTCAAATCTGGATGGTAACCTTGCTGGGTGGAGTATTCTTGGTTGTAGGGTTTTTCCTTTCAACACTTTGAACGTATTGTGCCACTCCCTCTGACCTATAAAGTTTCTACTTAAAAGTCAGCTGATAGTCTTATGGGAGTTCCCTTGTACGTAACAAGTTGCTTTTCTCTAGCTGCTTTTAGGACTCTCTCTTTCTCTTTAATTTTTGCCATTTTAATTATAATGTGTCTTGGTGTGGACCTCTTTGGGTTCATCTCCTTTGGGACTCTCTGTGCTTCTTGGACCTGGATGTCTGTTTTCTTCCCAAGGTTAGGATAGTTTTCAGCTATTATTTCTCCAAATAAATTCTCTGCCCCTTTCTCTCTCTTCTTTTGGGACCTCTATAATAGGAATGTTAGTATGCTTCATGTTGTTGCAGAGATCTCTTAACCTGTCCTTATTTTTTACAGTTGTTTTTTCTTTTTTCTGTTCATCTTGGTTAATTTCCACTACTCTCTCTTCCAGTTCACCAATCCATTCATTGCTCTTTATCATGTAATCTGCCATTGATTCCTTTAGTGTATTTTTTTTTTTTTTTTTTTTTTTTGTGGTACGCGGGCCTCTCACTGTTGTGGGCTCTCCTGTTGCGGAGCACAGGCTCCGGATGCGCAGGCTCAGCAGGCATGGCTCATGGGCCCGGCCGCTCCGCGGCATGCGGGATCTTCCCGGACCGGGGCACGAACCCGTGTCCCCTGCATCGGCAGGTGGACTCTCAACCACTGCACCACCAGGGAAGCCCCCTTTAGTGTATTTTTATTTCAGTTATTATATTCTTCAGCTCTGTTTGGTTCTTCTTTATATTTTTGAACTCTGTTGAAATCCTCACTGTATTCATCTGTCTTTCTGCCAAATTTGGTGAGCATCTTTATGATCATCACCTTGAACTATTTATTGGATGTATTGCTTACCTCCATTTTATTTAGTTCTTTTTTTTGAGGTTATGGCTTATTCCTTCATTTGGAACGAATTCTTCTGTTTCCTTGTTTTGCCTAATTCTTGTGTTTTTTTCTATGTGGTAGGTAGACTGGTTACGTTTCCCAGTGTTGGAGAAGTGGCCTTCTGTAGATGTCCTCTGGGGCCCAGCGGCACTCTTCTCTCAGAGCCAAATGTTCTGGGGGTACGCCCTGTGTGGGCTGTGGGCATCCTTCTGTTTTGGCAGTGCCAACTACTCTGGGCATGCTGGTAGGCAGGGCTGGTTTCCGTCTTGGTTGACTGTGAGGCCATGCCTCCTGAGGTGGCTGTGGGCCACCTGGATGGGAGGGTAGGCTTCCTGTGTGTTTGGCTGTGTGACCTAGGGTGGCGTGGGTCTGTTGCCGGTCTGCTGGGTGAGGCTGGGTCCCTGCGTGGCTCTTTGTGCAGCTGGGGAGCCTGGGACCGATGCTGGCCTGCTGGAGTATGGGGCCTGGACCCTGGTGCTAATAGGCTAGAGGGAAGATTTCAGAATGGTGCTTTGCTAGAGCCAGTATTATCATAGTAGAATGAGGTCCTCAGAATGGCTGTTGCCACTGCTTCTTTCTCCGAGGGCAGTTCCAGTTGCTTCCTGCGTCTTTAGGTAGCTCTCTAAGATCAGCAAGCGTGTTGGACCCAGGCCCCTGCCTCTGTGCGTGTGAGATTTTGCTTATACTTTTTAGGAGCCAAGTCTCTGTTTCCTACAGTCCTCCAGCTCTCCCAAAGAGAAGCCCCACTGGTTTTCAAAGCCATATATTCTGGGGGCTCATCTTCCCAGTGCAGGACTCCTGGGCTGGGGAGTCTGACGTGGGCTGAGACCCCTCGCTCCTTGGGGAGAACCTCTGATTGTGATATCCCTCCTGTTTGTGGGTGGCTGACCTAAGAGTGTGGGTCCTGACTCTGTCATCTCTGCCTCCCACCCATCTCATTGTGATTTCTTCTTTATGTCTTTACTTGTGGAAAATCTTTTTGGTTAGTCTTCAGGCCTTTCTCTTAGATACTTGTTCTCTAAGGAGTTGTTATTTTGTTGTGTCTGTGGGAGGAGGTAAGTTTAGGGTCTTCCTACTCCCCTATCTTGGCCACCTGTCGACACTTTATTCTCTTTATGCTTGCACTGCTACTGTACTGAGAAGACAAAAAGAAAACTTAATTCACTGAAATATGGCAGAATGACGGGTTTGTGTGACATGTCATGTAGTTTCTATGTTGCCGCTCTGTATTCCACTTTCACATGTGAAAAACCCCTTGTAGTCAAAATGCCCTGTAGTCGTAATTTTTAATCTCATCCCTTTTGTGAATCTCTGTCCAGTTTTAACACTTCATAATAAAAATACAAAAGCAATTGCTAACAACAGTTAGTTTCTTAACCAGAATAACTTAGCAGAGTTTCATGAAGGCTAGATCCCTTTTTTATAAATTACAAATGTTTTCCTCTTTTATCATAAATACCTATATTGAGTAGTAATGAAAGTAGAAAAGGAATTAGCAGCTGATTGATAGGACAGTCCTCCCTTGCTGTTAAATCACACTTGCCTACCTTCTTCAATCTCTGCAGCTTACAACTAAAAGAAATTTAAAGAACAGAGACACTGGAACTGAGCCACAGAAGTACTTGCCCAAAAAATACTCTTATTCTTTAAGTTAATAATGCAAAACATTTATTTAGGTAGGATGTTTGTGTTTTTATCTTACCTTTCATCTATTATTTCATAGTCCACGTTTTCTTTAATTTACTTGTGAAGCAGTTGCTATATAAAAGTTATCTTTTACCTGAAATAAATTCTCTTTGTCTCTTAAGAGCATTCCATACTCTCTTTCTTTTTTTTTCTGTTGTTGCCAAATCTTCCCATAGAAGTTATGTTTATCATTTATCTTTTCTTAAGTAAGTGACCAATATCGAAGCTTGGTATTTTACTAAAGATGTGAGTAAATGTTCCTTTTGCCCCCTCCAGTCTTAAAAACTGCTACATGTATCACATGCTGTGTGTGTTTGCTTGGGCTGCTGTAACAGTACCATCAACTGGGTGGCTTAGCCAATAGAAATTTATTTTTTCACAGTTCTGAAGGCTGGAAGTCCATCATCAAGGTGTCAGCAGAGTCACTTTCTTCTAAGCTCTCTCTCCTTGGCTTGTCGTCCTTCAGTGGTATTTTGTCTCTCTGCATCTGTGTCCTAATTTTTTCTTAGAAGAGCACCAGTTATGTTGGATTAGGGCCCACCCTAGTGACCCCATTTAATTTAATTACCTTTTTAAAGACGCTGTCTGCAAATACAGTCATATTCTGAAATACTGGGATTAGGACTTGAACATATGAATTTTGGAGGCGCACAGTTGAGCCCGTAACACATGGTCAGTCTTCAAGAGGGCATGGGCAGTGTGAGTGGGAGAATATTATCTCTACATAGTCAGTCTCTGTTTATTAAACTGCTGCTCTGGGTCTCAGCTTTTCTGATTCTAGCTTTATGTTTAGTCTGGCCTTCAGTTCGTGTGTACAGTGTATCTAGATCTGGAATCCTTATTGGAACTTAAAGTCACAAAGTTGAAGCCTCTTCCTGTTGAGGAGGTTCCCCTTTTGTTCTAGAAAATGCTCTTCATGTTTGGCATGAAGCAGCTGTGTTGGGGAGAAACTGAACAAAAGAAAAACCTTATAGATTTTTCTGTCATATGAACCTGCCATGTATCTTTCAGCACTTGTACAGAAGTCATTGTTGGCGCTAGAATGTGACTGGTACTAGGTTTCTATTGCTACCATGACAAATTACTACTAACTGAGCGGCTTAAAAACCTGACACAAGTCCCAACAGGCTAAAATCATAAAAGATGTCAGCAGGGCTGAGTTCCACACCCTTGTCTTTTCCAGCTTCTAGAGAAATGCCTCCAGTCCTTGGTTCATGGTCCCCTTCATCTATTTTCAAAGCCAGCAATGTAGTGTCTCTCTGACCCTGTTTCTGTCATCCCATTTCTTTCTCTGACTACAGCCAGGAAAGGTTTTTCGCTTTTAAGGACTGACCTTTAATCACATCTGCAAAGTTTCTTATGCCACAAAAGGTAATGTATTTATAGGTTTGTGGGGAGGGGCATGTCATTATTCTGCCTGCCACATGGTCCCAGCTAGGTTGTCAGCATTTCTCCCTCAACCCCCCTCACATTTTTTTTTTTTTTTTGCTGTACGCGGGCCTCTCACTGTTGTGGCCTGTCTCGTTGCGGAGCACAGACTCCGGACGCGCAGGCTCAGCGACCATGGCTCACGGGCGCAGCCGCTCCGCGGCATGTGGGATCTTCCCGGACCGGGGCACGAACCCGTGTCCCCTGCATCGGCAGGCGGACTCTCAACCACTGTGCCACCAGGGAAGCTCCCCCCCTCACTTTTTATCTTTGTCCTTTCATATTATGGGGATTGCTTGCCATCTCAGTCAAGTGATCCTGCATTTGAATGAGTACTAATCGTTATATTGTATAGTAAAGCCAGAGGAGAGAAGGTAATCCCTCAGTTCCCAGCTTGGTGTGTATTGTCACATGCTTACTTTTTCATTGTCTCCTCTTACCTCACTCTCTCTAAATTAGGATTATATCAAGGATTTATTCATCTGTTTTCTGAGGCACAACACCAATGCCTTGGGAAAGAGAATGGGGTCTACAGTTTGGTTTTATATGCACTGTTAAGTCTCAGGAAATCCTTGAAGTTTGTGATATATTTCAGAAATACCCATTATATAAATGAAAATAGAAAAAAATTTACCTGAGCCAGGAATTTTCGGGGAAGTAGAATAATTTTATTTTAACTTAATAATTTAAGGTTGAAACGAGTGGTTCTCCATATACGTTCCATGAACGAACCCCGTTCAGAGTTACTGGGGGCATGTGTTAAAAATGCAGAATGCTGGGCTCCACTCCAGACTTACTGAACCACAGTCAAATTTTAATCATTTTTATTTCCGCTGCTTGCTAACATTCATGCCAGCTCATATGCAAGCTGACATTTTAAGTATTGCTTGAGGCTCTTGCCTGAGCATTGGCAGTTAGATTGCTTAATCATATTGATGACACGAACCAGCAAAACAGCAAAAAGTTTATATTATTTCTTTACAGAATTTGGTTTTTCATTTGCAAATAATGAGTAAATAGCAGCATAGAGTATGATTATCTGTATATTATAAATATAATTAAAAAATAAATGCTGAAATGGGAAATATTCATAACATTTGTGGCAGATAAAGATTTAAAATGTTCTTCGTATTCAAAGAACAGTTTCAATTCAATGAGAAAATGTTAAATGTGAAATATACAAATTGCCTAAGTGGTCACAGATAATTTAAAAATGAAGAAATGAAAATGGTCAGTAAACTTATGAAAAATGTTTAATGATATTAGAAAAGAAATATAAATGAATACTACTTGATAACATTATTTTTAAATATATTTATATATTTTTAACTTTACTGTATATTTTATTTATTATATATTTTACGTGTATACTTCAGATACACACACATATATGTGTGGAAAGATAATACTGTTCCTTTGATGCAACAAAATAAACATATTTATTATATGTCACTGGGGGGTGGGGGATTGTTAATTTGTTCATCCTCTCTAGAAGGGCAGAGTTCCAATACAGATCACAAATTTTAAAAATGTTCATCTTCAGACTGCCAACAAACACATGAAAGAATGCTCAACGTCATTAATCATTAGAGAAATGCAAATCAAAACTACAATGAGATATCATCTCACACCAGTCAGAATGGCCATCATCAAAAAATCTAGAAACAATAAATGCTGGAGAGGGTGTGGAGAAAAGGGAACACTCTTGCACTGCTGGTGGGAATGTGAATTGGTACAGCCACTACGGAGAACAGTACGGAGGTTCCTTAAAAAACTACAAGTAGAACTACCATATGACCCAGCAATCCCACTGCTGGGCATATACCCTGAGAAAACCATAATTCAAAAAGAGTCATGTACCAAAATGTTCATTGAATCTCTATTTACAATAGCCCAGAGATGGAAACAACCTAAGTGTCCATCATTGGATGAATGGGTAAAGAAGATGTGGCACATATATACACAACGGAATATTACTCAGCCATAAAAAGAAATGAAATTGAGCTATTTGTAATGAGGTAGATGGACCCAGAGTCTGTCATACAGAGTGAAGTAAGTCAGAAAGAGAAAGACAAATACCGTATGCTAACATATATATGGAATTCAAGAAAAAAAAAATGTCATGAAGAACCTAGGGGCAAGACGGGAATAAAGACACAGGCCTACTAGAGAATGGACTTGAGGATACGGGGAGGGGGAACGGTAAGCTGGGACAAAGTGAGAGAGTGGCATGGACATATACACACTACCAAACGTAAAATAGATAGATAGTGGGAAGCAGCCTCATGGCACGGGGAGACCAGCTCGGTGCTTTGTGACCGCCTGGAGGGGTGGGAGGGAGGGAGACGCAGGGGGGAGGAGATATGGGAACATGTGTATATGTGTGGCTGATTCACTTACTTGTGGAGCAGAAACTAACACACCATTGTAGGGCAATTGTACTCCAATAAAGATGTAAAAAAAAAAAAATGTTCATTTAGTGAGTGATGTGAAAATTTTCCACTATATATTCCGATGTGAAAAGGGGTTATAAAACAGTCTATGATATTGTCCCCAATTTGGACAGATAATATTATACATGCATAGATGTAAAGAAAAGGACATGGAAGAATATGCATCAGGGTACTGGTGGTGGGGTACTACCACTAGCACCTTGCGTAGAGCTTATTGGTTTTCTTTGTTTTTGATTTTACATTTCAGTGCTCTCAAATTTTCTGATAGGAAGTACTGCTTTTTGTACTGATTTTTAAAAACTTTAGAATATTGAGAAAATATTTTTTATTTCTCAGAAACTTTAGACTGGAATGGTAGAAATGAGAGATATGAACAAGGTAAAAGTTGATAGTGATTACTATTAACTTCAAATAAAAATTCCCAAGGTTCCAGAGTTGAGACAGTGCTAAGAAGTATGATAATTAATTTTATCAATATATACCCTCCTTATCTCCTTTTTGAAACTCTCTTACGTTTCCATATGCTTTTGTCCTTTACTCTCTTTCAAAGCCTAAGTTTTTTCCTTCTCACATGCTTCTAAGTCTTTGTAAGTCTTCAGTGACAACAAATGCATTGCATGTGACACCTCTTGTGAAAGAAGGTCTAATCTTTTTAAAGTGTTTGCTTAATACCAAGTCTTTCATTTATTTTCCAACAAACATCTATTAAGTTTTTACTCTTGGCTGTGAGAAGTTTTTAATCCAATGAATTAATGTCACTTCTGTGCCAGGCTACTTGGTCTATGGTGCCATTATCACAACTGGGTAATCTTGTTAAATTGCTTTTTGTAGATGTTATTTTTTTGTCAGCCAGATCTCCAAGAATGCACTCATTATTAAAGCTTTAATTATCATGAAATTTTTAAAAAAGAGTAACTTTTGACAGAGACATTATGACTGGAAGAATTTTATAACTTCCTGATTTAATTCAAAAGCTTTATCTTATTCATAAATCTTCATAATGTACTCTTCACTGTAGCAGACTTCTTAATGATATACTTTAATTACTATCATGGGAAAGAATGAGAGAAAAGAGAAGGGAAACATGTAACATCTTTTCTCAATTGTGTTCTTTTTCTAATTCACGTTTTAGAAGTCCAACTATGTCCCAGACATGGAGAAAGTATTTTAATTCTGGCAGCCATTAGTAGCTCATTGGCACTTCAACATCAACTGTTCAGAAGCCTGCCAGTAGATTGTTTAAAGCTTTTAGGCCTCAAGGAACAGCTGGGCTTTACAACAGTACTGTTTCAGATTTTACATTTCCTGTGAAATACATTTATATGATTTGATATGCTAACTTCCAGCTAGCCAGAAAGCCTTAACTCATTGTTGTGCAGTACATTATAAGTGGGACGACCACATAATGTATTGGCCAAACCAAGGCACTTTCACAATGAAAGAGGATACTGTTAGTAATTACACTAGGGCAAGACGTGTGAACTGGGCTATAGTTTCTGTTGTCTGTAAGCAAATTCCAACTTAGGTGATTCAGATGGTTCAACCTTCTTAACAACGTAACCACACCTGCAAAACCATATCATTTATCTATAAACCACTTCCAAACCTAGTGACTTAGAATAATTGCTGTTTTATTAATGTTCTTGATTCCCTGGGATGGCTAGGGAGGCTGGACTTCTTGGGACAGCTTAGCCTTTCTCCATAGAGATTCTCACCCTTCACACATTGTTCACATTCCACATGTAAAACATGCTCATCTCCATCCTAGGTTTCCAAAAATGTCATCCCAGGAAAACAGCAGGCCCACAGTTCAGGCTTCTGTCATCTAAATCAGGTCTAGATGCAAATGAAGACCCTCGTGTTTTGCTCCTTGATGTGGTTCCTCCTGTATGTTCCCGCGTACCAAGCATACAGTGGCGAGGCAGGGACAGAATGACTGCAGTCAACACTCCCTTTCAGAATGGCAGGAATAGGAGTCATATGGCTCTAAGTGGTTCATAGCAATTCTGAATTCCCAGTGGACGTATGTTGCCAGGCCACCTACTTGAGGAGCAGGGAATGTTCTTTGAATAGTCCCAGTTCTTCTTCTTCAGAGTGGTTCTGTAGTTCATTGTTCTCCTAGGCTTTTGGCTCTTCTGTCTGGGTTCTTGGCTCTGTCCTCTGAGATAGTCTTCCTGTTCCATAAGAAATGGCCCCATTGCATCAGAATGGCTCTCTCAGTCTGCTTCCTGCCTGTGGAAAGTGGAGGATCCAGTGAAGTATTTTCATTTTGAAGTGTCTCTGTGTCAATTAATCCAAGTAGTACAGTACCTTTAAAAATTTCTTTTCAGCTTTCTGTATATCAGATTATAGTCCACTATATTAGATAAAGGCCCTACTCACAATTCTTTTCAAAATAGGCCTTCTCCCTATTATTGGTTGACATATCAGAGTGCTGTGGTACCAGTTCCACTGAACTGGGCAAAATGGTCTCCTAGGCTCCACTTTAAATCATTCAGAAGCTTTCAAAAGAGTTATTACAACCACACACTTAATTTGTTCTTTGACCACAGGCCTTATTTTACTTTGGAAATCTTTTGCAGGCAAGTCTTGTGTCCTCTATATTCTGTTTAAATGTTGCTCACAAGCTGAACATTTTCTTCTTTAGTTCATGTCCGTTTTAACCTTAGCACACAGCCAGTTTATGCATTCAGCATTCTGCCTGGAAATCTTTTTAGTCAGATTCACAAGTGCGTTAGGTACATTCTTCTCTATTCTAGGTTACTGAAGGTGGCAGTGTTGTCAATTGTTTCACTGTTATGTCAAACAGATTGCCATTTTTCCCAGGCTGTAAAAAGTTTGTCTTTGTAATTTCTTTCAGCAGTGTTTTGTGGTTTCCAATATATAGGCCTTCCACATGTTTCGTTAAATTTGTCCCTATGAATTTTATGTTCTGGAATGCTATTGTAAGTGGAGTTGTGTATTTTATTTCATTTTCAACTATTCATTGCTAGTATATAGATATACATTTGATTTGTGTAAATTGACCTTATGTCCTACAATCATGTTAAATTCATGTATTATTTCTAGTGAATTTTTTGATAGATTCCTTAGCATTTCCCATGTACATGGTCATGTGTGTACAGATAGAAACAGTTTACTTCTTCCTTTCCAATCCTTATTCCTGTTTTTTTCTTTTTCTTGCCTAATTTTAATGGCTAGGATCTCTAGTATGCATAGTGTTGAATAGAAGTGATGAGACTAGATATCCTTGTCTTGTTTCCAGTTTTAGGGGAATAGCATTCAGTCTTTCACTGTTAAATATGTTGTTTGTTGTGGGTTTTTCACAGATGCCCTTTATTAGTTTGAGGAATTTCCTTTCTATTCCTAGTTTACTGGGAGCTTTTGTTATAAATGGGTGCATATTACTGTATATAAATTATACCTCAATTAAAAACTGATTTTATTAAAAAATTACCTATTCTAAAGCTTAAACAGAGTAGTGTTGCCTGATATATGTGTATATATATGTGTGTGTGTGTGTGTGTGTGTGTATCAGTTTTAGAAAAAATCTAAGAAAGGAATTGCTATCTTTCCATTTCCTAAGCTAATATGATACTTCAAATCTCAGTATTATTTTTCTATGTGATGAGCTTTGCCTTTTGAATTTTACACAACTGAGAGATTTTAATACCTTTTCTCTCCTCTAGAATAAGACATAAGAATAACAGTAAAAACATAAGAATCTTTTAAATGTTTAGTAATTATATTTCATATTCTTATTTATAAGCACTGTAGCTATATTATATATAAGACTAAATAATAACTCTGTAGGTTAATTCTGAATCAGTATAGCTAGATTTTATTTCCATTTCTATCCTTTTTGTACAGATGAGAAAACTGAGGTTCACTCAGAAAGAGTAAATGACTTGCTTTTAGTTATTTCTATACTTATGGTAACTTTTTTTATAAATAGGAGTTACTTAAAGATCCACTGTACATTGGACTACGGCAGAGAAGGGTGAGAGGTCCTGAATATGATGATTTCTTGGATGAATTCATGGAGGCAGTTTCTTCCAAGTACGTATAATCTTTATCTATTTTTAAGTTAAATTTCAAAAACTTAAAGATCACCTAACATAATAAACTGTAAAAATATCCAAGTATGGTGCAGTATGTTTAACAATTAGAAGTGATTTGAATGAAATATATATATCTCCTCATAACTGTTGCTGGCCAAATGATAATCTCATGTGTCTCCCCTGCCAAAAGTTGTCTCTGTTTCTATCCCTGAAGATACTTTTTTCTTACAAGAATCTTCAGATTCTGTTATTCGGGAGGCATGATTGTGGTGAATGAGGCAGTGGCTAGTGCCTAAATTACCTGAGCAAGCCTTTTCATGGTTATTGGCAGTCTGTACTTTGTTTCTGGCTGCTGATAAAATCTGGTCTTCCGTTATCTTTGTGGGTGAATCTGACTCTTGTGGTAGGAGAAGCAGAGGAAGAAGTGAGCATGAGTTAGTACAATCCACAGGGTCCAGAATGGAGCAAGATCCATGAATCTCTGATTAAATCGACTGTATTTGGTTAAGATGCAGTACAATATTTCACCTGGTCTAGGTAGCATTTAATTGTGGACCCAGGGCTACTGTAAATTTATCCAGTTTTTTTCCTTCAAGGTGGAGACTTCTGCCATAATTTAGTAATAAGTTCTGAGAGAATTTTGTCACACTAACAGTCATCCCATTTGTTTCTGTATAGCCACAGAAACCATGTACTATTTAAAAACAAATCTGTTGCTTTGGTTTTTCATAGAAATGAACTCATCACTAGAATCAATTGTAACTATAGACATACTTCTTGTTTTTTTTTATTACAAGGTTTAATTTTAAGAAGTTGAATTCAACAGCTGAAAATGCTTTCATCAGCTTGCACAGTATTTAGAATATTTTGAATCTCTTATTACCCAAGATTTTGTGCAGAGTATATTTGCCAATTAGTATGGACTACTTTTTTGCCATTAGTATGGACTACTACTGATTTATTTATTGTTATTATTTATTAACTTAAACTTATAATAAACTACACTTACTCATAGAAATAGTTGAGAAACTCTACCGTTTAATTTCAAGATTTCATGGTACAGTTAATTGATAGTAGTTTTTCATGTTTAAATTCCTTACCCTGTAAAATTTATGTAAGTTTTTGAAATTGTGTGTAACTTTATAGGTAGCAACATTAATCAATAGATTGTATAGAGAATACTGCAAGGCTATATGAAAGAAAAGGAAATTCTCAACATATTTGTTTTTATTTTCTGTTTGTGTAAATAAAATCTATCTTTATATCGATAACTTAAATATACTTACAAAGAAGCTGTTAAAACAAGTTATGAGCTTAGCGTGTATGGCCTATATACTTAAATGCTGTTAAATAAAATGAATATTTCCATAATCAATGAAAAGCTTTCCAGATGAAAAGTTAATTTTGAATAAGCTGTGTCAGTCTAGAATCAGAAAAGCTGTTGTTTTTTTTTAAATGTTGAATTGAGAGGTTACCTAGGATCTATAATAAGGAAATGGGGTTTGACAAGAGTCAACAATAATTTAAAATGCAGAGACCACCTGTAAATCAGGAATTATACATCTGGGCTCTTCCCAGAGAAAAATCCCACAGACTTTTCAAAGACACTTCCTGGCAGGACACTACTTTGGGAAAAGTTTTCTAGTAATGAAACCTAGTACTACCAAATTAAATTGGGGAGTAGTCCTGAAGATAAGCCCAAGATCATTTAAAAAGGAAATATAACTTACATTCAAGGTGGAAAATGCCTGTTACAAGTTGGCTTAGCCAGGAATCTGGTTCTGAGATGGAGATATTAAGGAGTATGCTTGGAATCAACCCCTTTGGAGGGGGAGGGGACAGAAAAAAGTGGATAAAAGAGAAGTTGAGCTGCAACGTCGACCGGCCAACAGCCTTGGGACCACCCCTGCATGCTATTTAGACCCTTAAGGAAAAATTAATTTCCATTCCCCACTCCCCGAGCAACATTATGTTGGTTTTATAATTTACTATCTTCTCAGGGCTGGGATGGGGCAGTTGCAACTTCTTCCTCTTGGCTTTCTCTGCAATTACATATCTTACCTCATAGGCCAAAGATTTGTTGTGGCAGTCGCCAAGTATATGTCTATCCTGGTTCTATATTTGGGGACTGTGGAAATCACCACCGCCTGGGTCTGTGGTCCCAGTGGATCCAGTATGAACTAGACCTTGGCCAGGGCACCATTAATTACGGGCCTCCATACGCTTCTAACGTGGAGGGACAGCATATTGATGCTTCAGGTCTCCTGGTATCACTGTCAACTCTGTGCCCTCAAAATGTTTGGGTATTCCCTGTCCCCAGTGCACAGTGGCTTGAATAAAGGGCTATAGGTCCGTTTGGGGAAGGATTGGGGGAATTATTATCTTGTATTCTTTTTTTTTTTTTTGCGGTACGCGGGCCTCTCACTGTTGTGGCCTCTCCCGCTGCGGAGCCCAGGCTCCAGATACGCAGGCTCAGCGGCCATGGCTCATGGGCCCAGCCGCTCCGCGGCATGTGGGATCTTCCTGGACCGGGGCACGAACCCGTGTCCCCTGCATCGGCAGGTGGACTCCCAACCACTGTGCCACCAGGGAAGCCCTGTCTTGTATTCTGGCCATGGTGTTGCAAGATCCTCCCTTCTGGAGACTAGGCTGCTTCTTCCATGAGTGAGTCCAAAAATTAGCGAAGGTTTGGAAACCGAGCATGTGATTGGGACTTCATTGGGGCAGCTACCCTCAGCTTTGTGGTCATACGTCTTTGATTTCTTTTGAATGTACCTATTGAATAGTAGCCTCATTAGCTTCTTACTTTGTCTCTAGGGATGCCATACTCTATGAATTAGGTCAATAACTGTGTGTCAGCACCCCCTGCACACCAACCTTGCCACTCTCAGGATGATTGTACCTACCTGGCTTCTGGTGGCTTCCTGTCCTCATCTGGTTCTATTATCCCCATTGCTGTTAATGAGCCTGGTTCCATAAAAACCTTTCCTCTGTCACTTCTGACCTTCAGAAGAGAGCCACCACGCAGAACCTAGTAATGTAGATGTCTTCTCACTAATACATTCCTCATGGCTTTGGTAAGTGGTGTGTTTTCTGGACCTTCCCAGGCAACATCACCATCCAATGGGGTTCTGGTCTTATGTAGCATGTGCACCCCAGAATGCACTCTCTGAGCCTGTACTCCCCTCTTCTGCCATCTGCCCCCGCATTCTTAGCATTTCAGCATTACATGAGCTGTCACTTGGCCCCTGTTTTTAGGAACCATCCTAGTAGCCAGTTTGTACCGTCTCCTGAGATTCTTGCTGGTTGTAAATCTTGCATCTCAGCACCGTGCCCTCAAATCAATAAACTCTCCCTTATCTCATCTTAAATTCCAGCCCCTTTGATTAAACACCCTCAGAATTTAATCTTAGATGTACTCTCCTTGCTAATGTAAACTTGCTAGATCTTGCAGTTCCTTTCTCAAATAAATAGCCTCTTTCTTTTCCCTTTATCAGGCGTCTTACATCCCAGGTGGGTTATATTGTGATATAACCCTAGTTGTATAGGCCAAAGTTTCTGGAGAGGAGGTGACGGTGGACAGATGGGGGGTTACAGAGGCACAGGTGGTCTTATGGGAGAGAAGCCTCTACCTACATCATCCTGAAAAAAGAAGGGGCAGGCTACTTTTGTGGGTTCAGAAAGTTCTGGGGAATCTGGGAATTCAGGATTTTGGGAGGCATCAAACAAGACATCTCATCCCATGTGGCAGGATCCTATTCTTTTCCAGTCAGGATCCTGACTTAGCACATCTTCTGTGCCTGGAAGTTAGGGAGTTTTTGACTACTCTGACGATTAATCCCTGTTCCTGGCCATTACCTTCCTTTGCCCAAAAGCTGCAAGATCTGAGAGCATTTTTGTATCTACCAGAGAGTTCCTCTGGCTTTCTTGTTGGTGGTTACTTGCCCTTAGCTTTTTTTTTTTCCTTCAAATTTACAAATGCATTCTTTTTTTTTTTTAAAATTCTATTGGAGTATAGTTGATTTACAATGTTCTGTTAGTTTCAGGTGTACAGCAAAGTAAATCAGTTATACATATATTGCCCTTAGCTTTTTATATTCTTTTTCCATTGTCCTTATAGTTTTTATTTCTCCTATGTTTCTCAAACATCATTCTGGCTAAACTGTTCCCCTTCTGCTGGTATACCATCCCAGCCTACCTCTGGTGAGAGCTTTAACAGGTGGATAGCCACCTTGTGCCAGGGGTTCTCTGTGTTCCGCTGGGGTTGGGCTCCTCTTTGCCAGCCAGGCAACTAGTGACCTAGCTCCAAAGCCCCATCTGATCATCTGCTTTCTCAGACCACTCCTGGTACCGTCTGTCACAGATTAGGTTACCTGGGAAACATATTTTGAAACGACCTTTACTATTCAGAGGTTTATAAGAAGTGCCCTACCCTGTGGAAGGGGTACCCAGGCGGCAGGAATGGGCACAGGGAAAAACTGAGCTGGGACGCAGCACAAGACACCTTCCTCTGGCCCCACGGGGAACTCTGCAACTACAGTGGCTTTTCAGAATTGGCCCCAGTTGGGCTGAGATAGCCAAGCCTTTCTATTCCTACATCAGTTAGTCATTGGATGTGTGTCACCCTGAGAAAGAGCGTGACCTATGGTGTAGTGTTCTCTGTAGCTGAGGCAACCCCTGGGCAACAGTGGGGGATCTGAGAGCCATAACACAGTGATATTTAGATTAAGATGAAAACTGAGCAGAAAAAAAGTTTTACGGTTTGTAATAAAGGCAGGTGCTAGAATCTGTAGGATGGACCATATTCCTGATATTCTGTTATAAGTCAGATGATAGACAGATGCTAGCCTCTGCATAGTATCTTTGCTTTGGAAACATTGGCCATTGGAGCAAACCATTGAGTTGCCCCAGGCAACTGTGCCCTAACAGAAGCTAGATCTCTCCAGTAAGAATGTCGTGTCAATCTATTTTTAATTTCTCATTGTTTTGATTCATTCATTCATTTGTTGAAAGCCAGGCACTGTGTTTGGTGCTGGGGGTATGGGGCTGAGTCGGACAAAAATAATCCCTGCCTTTCACATAGCTTCTCTATTAGAGGAGACAGATAATAGACAAGAAAATATAAGCAAATGAAAGAATGAAATTCATAGTGAATGCAATGAAGGAAACAGGCAATTGGACTGAGAATAATAGTGACTTAATTTATATAAATCAGATGAGTGTTATAGATACCAGTTACCTCTTCTATGAAGTCCGTTGTCAAAGCCATGATACTTTTTAGTCATGGTACTTTTGTTGAAAATTAATAGGAGCTCTTTGATTATAGTTAGGTAAATTCATTAACAGTGGAAAACTGAATTCAGAAAGTATTGATTGATTAGCCTGGATACTAAGTAGCAGCTCCAATGGAGTACCACAGGTCTGTTTCCCTAGTATTTGCCTTTTCAACGATTTTACCAGTTGGTCCTAGTAATTCTACATCTGAGAATATAGGTTAAGAAAATAATCCTGAATAAGAAATAATTTCTATGCCCGGATATGTTCACTGAACATTTTTAGTACATGATTTTCTTCCCTCTGCTTCCAGAATAGCACACCCTCCTCGCTTTCCTTCTACCTCACTGGTTGCTCCTTCACACTTCCCTTGGCTTCTTTCTTTTCATTCCCTTGACCTCTATACTTTACCGTACTCCAGGGCTTGGAGCTTTCCTCGTTACTTGGTGACCTCGTCTGGTCATTGATCTTTATATCTGTGACTCCGAAATCTGTGTTTGGAGTCTGTACCTCTCCTCTGAACTCCAGGATCATAGTCTGCTTCCTCCGTGATACAGATCTGCACTAGAAAGAAGGAGCCTTATGGAGCCCGTGGGGAGCTGGACTCCCGACCTCCCACCCACCCCACCCCGCTCCTGCTGCAGTATTTCCCACCCAGTAAGTGACAGCCCATTCTTCCTGTTCCTGAGATGAAAATCACTGGCGTTATCACTCTGTACCATGCTACTTGCAAAACTTGTTAGCTTTAACTTCAAAATGTATCCAGAAGCTAGCCATTGCTCGTTGCCTGTATTGTTACTTCCCTTATCTGAACCTCTTCTCCCTGATTGTTGGTAACAGTCTCCCGGCTAGTTTGAGCTGTTCCTCCCTTGTTGCCCTTTAGTCTGTTCTCAACACAGAAGCTAAAATGATTGTACGTTAGGTAATTTCTCTGCTCAGAACCCTGCAAGGGCTTATCATTTCATGCAGAATAAAAATAAGTCCTTACCATAGCAAAAAAGTCCCTGAACCATCTGATTCCTTGTTTGCTATTTTTCTAATTAAAGCCAGGCATGCTAATGCCTCAGGGCTTGTCATTTCTTCTCCTTGGAATCCTCCCACCCTCACCTTGCCCAGTTTTCCACATGGCTAGCTCTCTCCTCCTTTCAAGAGATATTTAAAATTCCTCAAGGGAGTTCCCTGGCAGTCCAGTGGTTAGAACTCGGCGCTTTCACTGCCGGGGGCCTGAGTTTGATCCGTGGTCAGGGAACTAAGATCTCATGGCGTGGCAAAAAAAAATAATAATAAAATAAAATGAAATACAGTTTCCTCAAATCTCTCTTTCTCAATGAGGTCTTCCTTGAGCAACTTATTTACAATTTTACCCCCAACTCATTTTTCTTCTTCTCTGCATTTATCAGTATCTGACATATATATATTTATTTATGTTCTGCCTACATCCTTATACTGTAAGTTTCATGAGAGCGGGAGTTTACTCTCTCCTTGGCTACCATATTGCTGGTTTCTAAAATATTATCCAGCGTGTGATAAGTACTCAGTAAATATTTGTCAGATGAATGATTGAATTTGATTTGTTTTGTTTATATAGCTTAAAATGATAGGTATGAATGGCAGAACTCTGGTATTTTAAATAATTCCTTCTTTTCATGTGATTTAATTTCAGGAAATATTAAAACTCTTATAATCCTTACATACTGCCAAGTGTATATTAAAATCACTACTTGTAGGCCTCCTTAAATGTTTGTGTTTGTTTCTGCGCTTGTACTTGTAGCCTTTGTTTTCCAGAATCAGTTGCTTCTGAAAGTTAATAAGAAAAGTAGTGGCAGCTTCAGCTTTGCTGTCTAAAATTCTTTATATCAGAATTTCATCGATAGTTATTAACTGAATGAGAAAACAGGCAGTACCTCAAGTGAGCTTTAAAAAGCTAGTATTAAATTTTTTTATGAAAGTAAGAAACTATTCAGCAATGACTGTACTTAATTTTTTTCCTTTCCCTCTTTAAATGATTAAAATTAAAAATCCCTTGGAAGCACTAAGAATGGCAACAAGGATGATTATTATATTTAGACCTCAACCTTGGCAACCATCACAAATTTTATTATGCTGTGTCACGTAACCCTTAAGAGAAATAATTCTAGTTTGAAGCCATTCCATCTGCCATTTGCCACAAGGTGTGGTAGTGGTGTTTTCATACAACGACGCTTTCTTTACTGATTCAGCATTGAACTAAAGCCTTGACTATGTGCCTGAGACAGACCAGACTGTTTAGAGAAGTTATTAATTTGGTCAAAGGTCACATATCAGATTTCAAAGGTATAAGATATATAGCCCCCGATTATCATGGCCAGATTTACTAAATATATTTTTATTATTATTATAATATTCTCTCTTTCTAAAGATGTCATCAGATGTGTAAGTTAATGCGCTCTTCATCCTTACACAGGGCTGCAGTTCAATACTTTCTCCACCATTCTGCGTTAAATCTTTGGCTGCCCCAAAGGGAAGCCAAAGGGAAGGGGCCTTTTTATTGTCCTGCTGTTCTTCTTTCTGCCATTTCTGCTGCAGTTAATTTCATGGCTGACTCTCTGTGCTGCCTTCTTCCACATATTCCAGTCATTGCCTTTTATGCCTGCTCCTTGTTTTAGAAAAATGTGTATATTTATAGCTTAGATGATTTTATCTATAAATCTGTGAGTCCCTTTGGATTCCACCTGTCACTTTGGGCAGCATAATTTACTTTGGTTTTCATAAGAAATGTAATAAAAACATATGACTCTATGGGACACCACTGCTATTCTTCCTTGTGGTCCAAAGGTGATGTAAACCATTTGAAAAAGAAATCAAGTGGAAAGAATGTCTTTCAATATGAGAAAAATCAGCAACCATGTTACTAAGGAACATGACTCAAATCTAATTTATGACTAGATTTTTTTCCATTTTTCCATCCAAAGAAAGATTCGCACTTTAACTATAGCCATATTTTTCTTGGAATGCCAGCTATTTCTGTTTATAACTTTCTCTCTACTTTTTTTTTCAAGTGAATGAAAAAGATAGGTCATGTAAGTATTAAAAATCTATAGGTATACGTTTTGTGTGTGTGTGTGTGTGTGTGTGTGTGTGAATATAAATACATTTATATTCCCTAAAAGATTTAAGGTGGATATATACCTTAGTATTTTAATGTTAGTTTTGCATCTTTGCCGTATTCCCGTCCAGCCTTGGTGGAACCAGTTTGACTTGGAGGAGCAAGTGAAATTTATTATCTTTCTGAACATAGTTTACAACTCTTTTCTTTCAGATGCTTTTCTTTCCTAATCCTAGTTTATTCTAATCATTAATTCTAATTGTATTAATTCCAGCATTCCTTTAATATGGGTGTAAATTTTTTACACTGATTTTGTTCTGATTGTACGAGTCTTATGTACGTATTACTTTATTGTGCCCTATTTTCCTTACTTGAATGTGAGTTTTGTCAGAAAAAGCACTTTATTATCAAGAGATTACTCTCACTGTCCCACGTTATGCTATACTACATAGTGAGAATAAAATAACTCCCGTTGAAAGCATTACTTAAACGTTGAAGCTAACCGTCATCAAACTACTGTGGCACATATCCGAAGGAAAGGTGATTTCCTAACATACACTAGAGAATCATACAATTTTCCAAATAAAGTGGCTCTGCCTGTAGTAAACTAAAGGTTTGAATTTTAATTACAGAGAGACATGTATGTTTTTTTTTTTTTCTTTTTTTTGCGGTACGCGGGTCTCTCACTGTTGTGGCCTCTCCCGTTGTGGAGCACAGGCTCCGGACGCGCAGGCTCAGCGGCCATGGCTCACGGGCCCAGCCGCTCCGCGGCATGTGGGATCTTCCCGGACTGGGGCACGAACCCGTGTCCCCTGCATCGGCAGGCGGACTCCGAAGTGCTGCGCCACCAGGGAAGCCCAGAGACATGTATGTTTTAGATTTTAAATTTTCTCTAAAGAAGCAAAGTATTTTAATAAATTCCTGTTGTATCCATTGTTACCTCTCTTTTTCTCTTTGAATCAGCAAACATTGAGAGCTATATAGAGGCATCCCTTAATATTTTATCTGAGTTTATTAAAGCTAAATGATTGTATTTATTAAAGATAATCATTCTGTTTTGACACTTTTTATACCATGCTTCCTCATTTTCTTCTTTGCCTATTCTCCTGACTTTCATTTAGCTAAGTGAAGCCCAATTTCTTAAAAGCTTGTGTTTCTTGTTGTTTTCCGTCTCTATTACCATATGTAATAAATTAGAAAAAATGAATGAATATATCTGCTCCTTGGCAATATTAAAAAAGGAGACTCACTGTAGATTTCCTTAGTTGTACTCATAGATTAATCTAAAAACAAAAGCAAAAAACCACTACCAGTAGCAATGCCTTTTGGGTCAAAATAAGGTCCTTTGTTATAACCTTCTTTCCTGCCCTCCTTAGTTTATATGTATTTATAAACAAAGATAAAGCAGGTATGCACATATGAAAGCAGTTTAGGTTTGATTGTTAGAAACTATCTGTATGGCTGGGTTTGATGGGGAAATAGTGTAACCGTATTTGAACAAGAGAGAGATAATTTTATTATTGGAAATTAAAGATGCTGAAAGGAAAAGAGGAATTAAGGAAGCAAAGTCAGAAAGTTGGTTGGGGTAAGGTCAGAAATTAAAGGAACTTTTTTGTTCTACTAGGAAATGTGGAATCTAATTTGCAGTGAATGTCGTATCTGGACCTAATGTTATTGCTGATGGTCAGAACGTTTCAGTTAGTAGAAGCCAGAGCCCCTGTGCTGGCCCGTCCTCACCTCCCTGGCTTCCTCTGCCACTCTCTGCCCTGCCTTCCCTGTCACTGGACTCTCAGGGTATATTTTTCCCAATTTGTTCTTGCTCTTCTCTTTCTCTGAAATCTGCTCCCTCCTCTACCCTGAAATCTACTTGGTCAACTTGGTTTCTCAGTATTTGTTGAAATCTTACCTTCTTCTGAGGCTTACCCTGATTCCCCCAGATGATACTGAAACAGCCCCAGCTTCTCACCACCCCTGGCTCTCCTGATACACTTGCTTTGCTTGACTTTTTCTTATGATATAACTTTATATTATTTACAGAGATGATATCACTGTATATAATTCATTTATTACATTTTTTGCTTATTGTGTGTCTCACCCATTAGAATGTATGTTCCCCAAGGACAGGGATCTAGTTTGTTCCTTTTATGAGCAAGTTCCTATATCAATGCCTGGCACAGAACAGATATACGATAAATACTTGTTGAACCGAATTGAACTACACTCAAAGGGAGGCCACACAAGAGAATATGAGTGAATTGGCACAAATCTTTTCTGTTACTAGAAAATTAAATTTTAAACATGCCTTACTTTTGATGAGTTACTAGCATCATTTTCATGTGGAAGGAGAGCCATAAAGATGTTGTGAGTGATGAATACCTGATTTTCTCAGGTCTCATGAAGAGACTGTTTCTTGAGGGACTAAAAATAAGTGCTGAAGTTGGTATGTTACATAAAATAATAACTACATTCAATGTAAGCTGGTAGTAGTTACTTTTTGAGCTGATAGATTTCAAAGTTCTGTTATTTAAAGCTGTAACAAAATTTGTGTAAAATTTGCCCTAATCAAGACATAAGAACAAAATAATCATTCGTATTGCCAAGATGGTTACATTCTGGCTAACTCAATTTTCCATCGCTTGACTGTTTCTTTTATTTCACAAATTATAAAGCAAGCCAGAATTACCATAGCATGCCACAATTTTAATTTAACCATGATGTAGTGATTAATTCTTCAGACTGTTTTTCTTTGTGGTATCCACAGATGGTGACTCATTTATTTTTCATATCTTCAGTCAAAATAATACCACGTCCTGCAGTATATGTGTAAAGACTGCCACATTTGTGCATAGGAAACAAAATAAGCAGCTGTTAAATTTATTGTTAGCCAATATGGTGAGATAGGGACTGTAGAAATTCAAATGGAAAAAAGACTTAATCATTCTGAGCACAGGTTGGAGTGGGGTCGCCTGGGATAGGTTCACAGTCCATTTCTTCAGAGGGCTCACAGGATGAATTTCTTATGTCAGTGAGTTCACCGTAGTTTGGATCTGACTCTCAGCTCACGAAGTTTAGAAACCCGACTACAAAGCCCACATCTCAGGAACATGTGATATGTAAAACCTTGGCTTTGAAAAGTGCGTGGGCAGATGCACTTTAGTATATAGATTTCTGTCTTAAGTGAGAGGGTGGATTATAATTAAACACTCTCTGAAGTGTTCCAACTTTAGGATTTTATTAAAGAACTAAAGAAGCTGTATATTGGTTCACAATTCAGGGCTGATCTGTAGCCTAAAACTTAGTGAGTCAGTTGAAAATGTTGATCACATCATATAATTATACTTGACCCAGAGGAATAAGCTCATTCAATGTTTTAAACTGCTTTGTTTTGCATAGACTTTAGCTTTTCCTTGCTGCCCAAAGATTATTTTAGCAGGAGCTCAAGAGACAGTTGGCAAAGGGATTCATTCAAGAGAAAAAAATTTCACAAAAGGTTTTTTATTTGCATTGCATTATTTTCTCTGTGCTGCCTATTAAATCGTATAGTAAGCTTCAAAGCAAGTTCATGGTAAGAATTACTTTCACAATAAAAAATGGTACAGAGAACTAAAACCTGTTGAATTAACTGTGTGAATATTAAAAATGAGACTTGGGCTTACATAAGCCATTTATGCTAATCAACTAGACCAGTTCTTGACTTTCTCTCTCTCTCTGTTTTTAAAACATCTATATCAGCACCATCTGATTATACCCTGAAAAAGAGACAAATAATTCCTTCTTGAGTAATTCGTTATATCCCATCTGATTATATCCCAAAGCAGAGACAAATAATTTCCTCTTCTTGAGTATCTTCTTTGACCCCCCCCAGTGTTTTCCTGTGCATTTAACTCAAGGACAGGTCCATTACTAAATCTGTCCGACATTTCCTCTCTTATATCCTTGATCCATGCGCTGACTCCATTTGCATCACTGTAACCCACCTTCCGTAGACCTTGACCACTTTCTATCTTTATCACCGTATAGAACCCTCTGGTAACTTTGGTGTCATAGTAATAAGTCTTCATGCACTTATCTTTACCCCTTTATTAACTCTTTTCACCCTCCACATATAAATCCCTTTCTGATGTGGTCCTCGCACTTGGTCTTTCTCTCTTGCCACCTGCCACCCTATGTGTATCCTTTGTACCATTCATGAAGAGCTAGTTTTAGTTGCCTTTACGTGTACCTGTCTGTCACACCTCTGTCTTTGTACATAATGCTCCTTCTTGCCTCAGTGCTTTTGATTATTTAATTCTTGCTTGTCTTTTATAAATCAGCTTAAATCTGTAGACTATCCTAGTCTAGATAATAGAGGCTTCCTAGATGGTTCCTTAGCATGGATATATCCTAATGGCATGTATCACACTGAGTTGTAATTACGTTTATTCATCTGAGTTAGCATTAAGTCTTGGAAATACTGGAGGTCAAGGACTGGGTCTTTTTTTCTTTTCCTTTATAATACCTGTCGTAATATGTAAGAGGTGCTCAAAAATGGTTATTGAATGAGGGCTGAGGTGAAATCTTACACCTCAGAGATGTTGTATCTGAAGATTGTATATAACTTTAAGGAAAAGTATATTGGATGATTACCTGAAATTTGTTTTAAATTCCATAAAGAAATAGTGTTTCCACTCCCTATGGCTTTATAGTGTAAAACTAACAACTCTATAGATGAGCAAAACATCCATAGAGTGATTTATATTTGTTCATTGTTTCTGGACACACTTTAGTATTTTATATGCATTTCAAGGGTAAAAGGATTTTTACACATAGGAGGTAAAAGTTTAGCCTTATTTATGTCCCATACTTCTTATGATTTAACCTGCAAGCATTTATGTTGTTTTCTGGTTACAAATGGCTAAGGATATAAACAACTAATAATTCTAACCATTTTTAGTTTTACTAACTAAACTCTAGATTACTCTACATTTGGATTACTCCAGATCTATAGTAGAATTTACAACTGTTGAAAATCATGTGTGCACAGGGAGTATATAAAGAGATGCTACAAGTTAATGCAAGAGAATAATTAAAACACTTAGTTCATTTTAATGGTATTTGTGATAAAAGTGACCCTGGAGAATTTGTATGGTAGAGATGGACTTTGTTTTTTGTTTGTTTTTTGTTCTTTTTAAAATTGCTTTGAAAGGTTTCACACTCCAGATTTTCTACTACAATTCTTTATTATTATTTTTTTGGGGGCACGCTGTGCAGGATCTTAGTTCCCCGACCAGGGACTGAACCTGGGCCCTGGCAGTGAAAGCGCCAAGTCCTAACCACTGGACCACCAGGGAATTCCCTAGAGGTGGTCTTTGTAAATACCTAGAATGAGGGCAAGTGCAGTGAAACAAGGGACCCAGCAGCAGGCCCAGCATGACAGCCCCTTCCTCTCTCTTATCTCAGCCCCGCCCCAGCCCACATATATACAGGGTTGATTTTCCAGGCAAAATTCATTTCTGTTCAGTTTATTTTAGAAAACATTTCTTGTCCAGGTTAAAATGCTAGGCACTAAATCTTCGCTTTCAGCAAAACATACCTAAATAAAATGTTGCCCATAAGAAGTTGTTAGTGTTTGAGTCTCTTCATATGAAGTATCTAAAGTAGTCAAGATCATAGGAACAGAAAGTGGAAAGGAGGATGCCAAGGGCTGGGGAAAGAGGAGAGGAGGAATTAGTGTCTAAAGCTTATAGTGTTTTGCAAGATTAAAAAGTTTCTAGAGATCTGTTGCATAGCACTGTGCATATACTTAACTTATTGAACTGTTCAATTAAAAATGGTTAAGATGGTAAATTTAATGTTAGGTGTTTTTTACCACAATAAAAAGAAATTGTTAGTAAAGTTTTTATAGCTGAAAAATGTAAGTGAAAAAGTTTTTTAAAGATTAGTAAAATATCATTTAGTGTTAGAGACTAAAATATTTTATTATTTTTATGGTAAAGGAAATTTACAGTCCACGTAAAGTGCTTGGAATAGTAAAAGCTCAATAATGTTGTAATTGAATACAGTAACTTTCACTTTTCAATTCAATTTGATGCAATTTGATGTTAATTCATTTTAAACTGCTTTTAATGACAGGATACTGGCATTCTAACTCAAAATGATCTGATATATTTCTGGTAAAGGGCTATGTATATAGACAGAGAGAACACCTTGAGGCTAAAAGGAAACTTTTAATATAAATATACATTTTTCGGGATAGTTTATGCTTTGTGAATTTCCCCGGAATAGCTACTCTGCTCCTCTGTTTATCACTTGTTTATATTTTTCTCCTAAATGTTATAAAATACAAAAGAATTTGCTTTTAATATACCTTTTACATACTACTGAACATTCAAAAATATTAGGTATTAAAAGGCATATTTTGAAATTAACACATTATAAATCAACTATACTCCAATAAAATTTTTTTTTAAAAGGCATATTTTCTTCTAACTTAGAAATGATCAGAAGGTAACTTGATTTGAAAGCATCGTTTGTTTTGTTGATATTTAAAACTATCTATTTAAATATAAGAATGAATACTTTAAAAATACTTAATTTTATTTTTGGCTGCGTCGGGTCTTGGTCGCAGCACGCAGGATCCTCTTTGACATGTGGGATCTTGCGTTGAGGCGCGCGGGCTTCTCTCTAGCTATGTTACGCGGGCTCCAGAGGGCATGAGCTCTGTAGTTTGTGGCACATGGGCTCTCTAGTTGAGGCGCATGGGCTTAGTTGCCCCATGGCATGTGGGATCTTAGTTTCCCAACCAGGGATCGAACCTGTGTCCCCTGCACTGGAAGGTGGATTCTTAACCACTGGACCACCAGGGAAGTCCCAAGGATGAGTACTTGATATGCATTCAAATATTATCATGGACTAGAATCTTCAAAAGTTAAAGAATGACTTTTACTGGTGCCATTGAGAGAGAACAAAGATTAAAAATTAAGGAATCATAATTTCATCTTATTTTGGTTATGACACATCAAGAAAACCACCAGATGTCTTCCATCATTATTAATAAAAATAATAACAACAACAGCTAATATATTTTTAGGGTATATTCCAGCCTCTGTTCTCAGTGCTTTAACATTTTTTTTTTTTTTTTGTCTGCATGCTGGATCTTAGTACCCTGACCAGGGATTGAACCTGTTGCCCCCTGCAGTGGAAGTACAGAGTCCTAACCACTGGACCACCAGGGAATTCCCACTACTTTTACATTCTTTTAATCCTCAAAACAGCCCTATTCTTACAATCATTTATCCCCATTTTTCTGATAAGAAAACAGAGGCACAGAGAGATTGAGTAAATTTCTATAGCTACCCAACTGGAAGGTGACAGGGCTGAGATTCAAATCCAGACAGTCTGGCTCCAGAGCCCATGCTCTTAATCAGTGGGCTTCATTCCTCTCTGATTTAAAGGAATGTTGTCCAAATATGTCAAGTGCAAATAACGTGGCATCTGTAGTCCATTCTGAGTTCAGACATCTTATAAATGCAGCTTTTGGTATAATGGTGAAAATAGAAATCACAGTAACTCTAAGATCTAGGCTGAATGTTAAACATGTGGCCACGAAGATAAGCAGGGCCCTAACAACTGTGGTAAAACAGTTACGGAAAAGTAGGTGATTTTGTTTGAAAACTATGCATTTTCCTAGTTCCCCAAACATGATGACTTCCTTAAACATACGGAATAGTTTAATGATATTTTGTGACATTTGAATTATAAACAAATAGGAAATTTGTGTGAATGCAGTAGAATTCCCTGGGAATTCCAAATCTTGCTATTTCTTATGCACTTCAGACATATTCGCACCTTGGATTCTTCGCTTTTGCTGTTCTCTTGAACCTCCAGGCCTTTCTCTCGCCCTTTCTGTCTCCTCCAAGTCTTTACTCACTTGTCACCTTCTCAGTGAAGTTTGCCCTGTATCATTCTGTTTTAAATTGCAACCCCCCACCCCTCCCACCCCACACTGGCTGGCTTTCTCTCCTTTCTCTGCTTTATTGTAGAGCTGCTTGTCACCTTATAACATGTTGTTTAATTTACTTATTCTTATTTATTATCTGTCTCCTGTAAATACAGTGTAAACTCTATGAGAGCGAGGAGTTTTGTCTAATTTGGTTTACTGCTGTGTCCCCAGAGCCTGACTCCTAGGAAACACTCAGTAAATGTTTGTTGAATGCATTCAATTTATCTGTGGTTTCTAAATAATTCACATTAAGATTTAGCTGGTAGTTAACAAGAATGAAAGCTTTCATCTTTTTTTTTTTTTTTGCGGTACGCGGGCCTCTCACTGTTGTGGCCTCTCCCGTTGCGGAGCACAGGCTCCGGACGCGCAGGCTCAGCGGCCATGGCTCACGGGCCCAGCCGCTCCGCGGCATGTCGGATCTTCCCGGACCGGGGCACAAACCCGTGTCCCCTGCATCGGCAGGCGGACTCTCAACCACTGTGCCACCAGGGAAGCCAAAGCTTTCATCTTTTTGTTGCAGGTGAAAGAACAAAATGGAAGAAACCCATCCACGTGGTTTTGAATGGTCCCTAACACATAAGAAGTTTTCAATAACTGTTAAATACATGTTATACTTTAGTGGTTTAGCTTGTTGTATTAGTCAGTTTTATAATATATTATACTTCCATTCCCAGTTTTTCATTCTTAACATTCTAATGTTAAGAAAAGACAAAACAAGCAACTATATCCCACAGTTATGCATATTAAATTAAATAGATTTATTCTGAAATTACATTCTGCTTTATAAGATTTCTTTCTTTTTTTTTTCCCTGTAACAGCTCCTTTACTTTGCAGTGAAAATTGATTTGTATATTTTTTGCCTCTGAGTCCTTGTACGATTTTTTTTTTAATTCAAACAGAAAGTCACAAAAATTATAATCATCCTCATCAGTTCACTCAGTTACATGTAATTAATTTTTTTATCTTGATCTTTTGTTAGCACTTTTATGAATTCATCAGTTTTCCATTAGAGTTCTGAAAATGCTTATTCATTCAGTTCAGCAGTATAGTCAGTTACCAGAAACCTGTACTGCTTTATTTCATCCAGCTAAAAGCTCTGTAAGTCATCACATTTCTATTGCCTTTTGGTCCTAAAATTAATCTTAATTTCGGTTGATATATATATGTCACCGTGACAAGAATCTATGCATTATTTTTGTAAAAACTGAAAAAGAATGTCAGTCATATCTTATTTTTCTTTAGAATCACTTCATACCCCTACCATGCATTGGTTGTCATTAAATGTTGATTTACAACTATGTATTATTATTCAACGAGCAAGAAAATCATTGATTGTTTGGAATTTTAAATGTTGGAATGCCAGCCTGGAGAGGTAAAGAATTTTCCCAGGCATCTTTGGAATAGAAAGCCATTTCAATTTGATTGGTTTTAGCAAAATAATGCTGTATGTAGGAAGCATGCCATGGCCAAATAGGACTTAATATGAACTGCAGTATGGGTCCAAAGTCAAACCAGTATTTTCATGGTTGTCTAAGTTAAACTTTTTCTCTAGGTAAGCTATGTTGATACATTGAAAAGTAAATAAATGTTAGTGAGGCTAAAGGAAAAACCAAAATCAAACATTGTTGACTAGTACACAGTGAGAGAAATTAGCTCAGTCTTCCTCAGCTATCCCCCATCATGCCAAAGATTTCTGTGAACATAGTCAAAGGAAATATTTAGGGTACCTTGAATTATCTATTTATTCAGCAAACACATCAAGCACTTATATGTGCCAAGTATTTCTTTTGCTAAATTCTCTTAAGGAAATCAGTGTGGTTGGGGAGAGAGATAAGTGAACAGACATTTTCAATAAGCCCTGTAGTAGAAATGACTTGAGTATCGTAAGAGAATATAGGAAACAGTGTACCTAATAAATAATATAGGGGAGAGGAGTTGTCAGAGAAGACCTGTCCCACTTGTCTCTTCTGGCTTTTGTAGAAAGAATAGTTTAGTATTCACTGTTCTTTTTCTCAAGTGCCAAACTATGTGAAATTAAAATTAGGGGCAGATTTGCTCACTTTGTTCCTTTTGATTCACCATCATCCCTTGATATTTTGAAAAAGTTATATTAAGTTTCTACGAAATTGGCTTTAGTCATGGGGTAAGGCTGCCTAAATCTGCGTATGTATCTAGAAAGCTTTCAAAGTGTTTTTTCACAAATGAGCGTTTTGTGTTTAAAGACGTAGACACCCGGCCTCAACACCTTTTAATGTGCCAGATGTAAGATCTTTTCCAGGCATACTCTTAAATACTTCTGCAAAGTTAGATTTCAGAAATGCAAACCAATACTGGAGACTTCATTTTATTTGTGAGATGGTTGTTAAAGCAAGTTGACAAATAATATTTTAAAAATATTGCTTCTCAGCAGGTATCAAATGTTCTTCCTTTTAACATCAGTTCATTTATTCATTCAATAAATAATGTGTATTTGCTGTATGCCATGTGTTGTTCTAGATACTGGTGATATATTTTTATTACTAGTATTATCAGACTCTCCCTCAGAGTTGTTATATCAACTAGTACACACTTATATGTTCCTGGTGAGGCAAGGGTTATAAAAATTCTGTCACACTTCCAGGTCTTTATCCAATGTGATTGCTGGATCAGTTCTTTCATTATTGTGGACAGCTTTTTCTGTTTGTTTGTTGAACTTATTCACCATCTTGCCAAAACATGAGCATCAAAAAGATAGAGCAACTGGAGGAGCCAAAACCTGAAATACATAGAGCTCCAAGAGACACATCTAATATACTACAAGTAAAGGAAGGCCAAGGAGTTAATTAGTATACAAAGAAACAAGTACTGACATAACATTCATTTTCTCTCTTCTATTAGTGTATCAATTATACTTCTTTTAAAAAATTTTAGTGGTTGCCCCAGGATTTGTAATACACATTTGAAACTACTACAAGTCCACTTTCAAGAAACTGTATCACATCATGGGTAGTGTAGGTAGCTTATAACAGAATATTCCCAGTTCTCCCCCCATCCCTTATAACATCACTGTCATTTATTTCACTTGTCTGTAAACTCTAGTCACCAAATACATTGTTACCATTATTATTTTGAACAAACTGTTATCTATTAGATCAATTAAGATAATGAAAAGAGATTTTATTTTATCTTCACTTATTTCTTCTCTGGAGCTCTTTCTTTATGTAGATCTGAATTCCTGACCTACATCATTTTCCTTCTTTCTGAAGAACTTCTTTTTACATTTCTTGGAAGGCAAATCTACTGGAGATAAATTCCTTCAATTTTTGTCTGAGAAAGTCTTTATTTCTCCTTCTCTTCTGAAGGATAATTTTGCAGGTTAAAGATTGCTAGGTTGGTGTGTTTTTTCTTTCAACACTTTAAATATTTCACTTTATTCTTGCTTGCATTGTTTCTGGAGAGAAATCTGATGCAATCCTTAACTTTCTTTGTCTATAGGTAAGGTATTTTCTCCCCTCTGGCTTCTTTCAAAGTTTTCTCTTTGATTTTCTGTAGCTTCCATATGGTATACTGAAGTATAGATTTTTGGGGGTATTTATCCTGCCTGGTGTTCCCTGAATTTCCTGGATCTGTGGTTTGGTGTCTGTCATTAATTTTGTAAAATTTTTGGCCGTTATTACTTCAAATATTTCCTCTCTTCCATTCTTCTCCTTCTGGAATATCCGTTACGGACATGTTATAGCTTTTCTAATTGTCCCACACTTCTTTCTTTTTTTTAAAATTATATTCCACCAGTTTGCTATCTTTGGTGTAAAAGTGTCCCTATTTTCTTTCTTTTTTATTATTTTTTCTTATTCAAACAGAAAGTCACAAAAATTATAATCATCCTCATCAGTTCACTCAGTCCCATGTAATTAATTTTTTTTCATCTTGATCTTTTGTTAGTATTTTTATGAATTCATTAGTTTTCCATTAGAGTTCTGAAAATACTTATTCATTCAGTTCAGCAGTGTAGTCAGTAACCAGAAACCTGTACTTGTCAGAGTCTTATCCATGAATTCCTTGAAGATGAAACCCTTTTATAGGAATATTTTTGCAGAAGCATCACAGTACACCCAGAACTATCAGTAAATGACAAAAGACTTAAAAATGACCACTAAGTTAAAGATTTGATGAAAGTTCATAATAACAAAGTTGACAAGGAAATTTAGTTATTTCTGAGATGTACATTTTAAAATAATAATTAGAATTATGACTTATAACATATACCAGAACATATAAGATTTTTAGGAATTTCATGTAATGTCTGAAACATTTATATTAACATACTTCCATACAAATAACCCAAAGGTTTAGTATTAGTTTTTTATTTTTTGAATTTTATTTTCTTATACAGCAGGTTCTTATTAGTCATCAGTTTTATACACATCAATGTATACATGTCAGTCCCAATTGCGCATTTCATCACACCACCATCCCCACCCCCCTGTGGCTTTCCCCCCTTGGTGTCCATACGTTTGTTCTCTACCTCTGTTTCTCAACTTCTGTCCTGCAAACAGGTTCATCTGTACCATTTTTCTAGGTTCCAAATACATGTGTTAATATGCGATATTTGTTTTTCTCTTTCTGACTTACTTCACTCTGTATGACAGTCTGTAGATCCATCCACGTCTCAACAAATGACCCAGTTTCATTCCTTTTTATGGCTGAGTAATATTCCATTGTATATATGTACCACAACTTCTTTATCCATTCGTCTGTCAATGGGCATTTAGGTTGCTTCCATGACCTGGCTATTGTAAATAGTGCTGCAGTGAACACTGGGGTGCATGTGTCTTTTTAAATTATGGTTTTCTCTGGGTATATGCCCAGTAGGGATTGCTGGATCATAATGGTAATTCTGTTTTTAGTTTTTTAAGGAACCTCCATACTGTTCTCCATAGTGGCTGTATCAATTGACATTCCCACCAACAGTGCAAGAGGTTTCCCTTTTCTCCACACCCTTGCCAGCATTTGTTGTTTGTAGATTTTCTGATGATGCCCATTCTAGCTGGTGTGAGGTGATACCTCATTGTAGTTTTGATTTGCATTTCTCAAATAATTAGCGATGTTGAGTAGCTTTTCATGTGCTTCTTGGCCATCTGTATGTCTTCTTTGGAAAAATGTCTGTTTAGGTCTTCTGTCCATTTTTGGATTGGGTTGTTGGTTTAGTTAATATTGAGCTGCATGAGCTGTTTATATATTTTGGAGATTAATCCTTTGTCCATTGATTCGTTTGCAAATATTTTCTCCCATTCTGAGGGTTGTCTTTTGGTCTTGTTTATGGTTTCCTTTGCTGTGCAAAAGCTTTGAAGTTTCATTAGGTCCCATTTGTTTATTTTTGTTTTTATTTTCATTACTCTAGGAGGTGGATCAAAAAACATCTTGCTGTGATTTATGTCAAAGAGTGTTCTTCCTATGTTTTCCTCTAAGAGTTTTAGAGTGCCCAGTCTTACATTTAGGTCTTGAATCCATTTTGAGTTTATTTTTGTGTGTGGTGTTAGGGAGTATTCTAATTTCATTCTTTTACATGTGGCTGTCCAGTTTTCCCAGCACCACTTATTGAAGAGACTGTGTTTTCTCCATTGTATATCCTTCCCTCCTTTGTCATAGATTAGTTGACCATAGGTACATGGGTTTATCTCTGGGCTTTCTATCCTGTTCCATTGATCTATATTTCTGTTTTTGTGCCAGTACCATATTGTCTTGATGACTGTAGCTTTGTAGTATAGTCTGAAGTCAGGGAGCCTGATTCCTCCTGGTCCATTTTTTTCCCTCAAGACTGCTTTGGCTATTCGAGGTCTTTTGTGTCTCCATACAAATTTTAAGATTTTTGGTTCTAGTTCCGTAAAAAATGCCATTGGTAATTTGATAGGGATTGCATTGAATTTGTATATTCCTTTGGGTAGTATAGTCATTTTCACAATGTTGGTTCTTCCAATCCAAGAACATGGTATATCTCTCCATCTGTTTGTATCATCTTTAATTTCTTTCATCAGTGTCTTATAGTATTCTGCATACAGGTCTTTGGTCTCCTTAGGTAGGTTTATTCCTAGGTACGTTATTCTTTTTGTTGCACTGGTAAATGGGAGTGTTTCCTTAATTTCTCTTTCAGATTTTTCATCGTTAGTGTATAGGAATGCAAGAGATTTCTGTGCATTAATCTTGTATCCTGCAACTTTGCCAAATTCATTGATTAGCTCTAGTAGTTTTCTGGTGGCATTTTTTAGGAATCTCTATGTACAGTATCCTGTCATCTGCAAGCAGTGACAGTTTTACTTCTTCTTTTCCAATTTGTATTCCTTTTATTTCTTTTTCTTCTCTGATTGCCGTGGCTAGGACTTCCAAAACTATGTGGAATAATAGTGGTGAGAGTGGACATCCTTGTCTTGTTCCTGATCTTAGAGGAAATGGTTTCAGTTTTTCACCATTGAGAATGATGTGCTGTGGGTGTATCGTATGTGCCCTTTATTATGTTGAGGAAGGCATGTTCCTTCTATGCCCACTTTCTGGAGAGTTTTTATCATAAACGGGTGTTGAATTTTGTCAAAAGCTTTTTCTGCATCTACTGAGATGATTATATGGTTTTTATTCTTCAGTTTGTTAATATGTGTATCACATTGATTGATTTGCATATATTGAAAATCCTTGCATCCCTGGGATAAATCCCATTTGATCATGGTGTATGATCCTTTTAATGTGTTGTTGGATTCTGTTTGGTAGTATTTTGTTGAGGATTTTTGCGTCTAAATTCATCAGTGATACTCGTCTGTATTTTTCTTTTTTTGTAGTATCTTTGTCTGGTTTTGGTATCAGGGTGATGGTGGCCTCATAGAGTGAGTTTGGGAGTGTTCCTTCCTCTGCAATTGTTTGGAAGAGTTTGAGAAGGATGGGTGTTAGCTCTTCCCTAAATGTTTGATAGAATTCACCTGTGAAGCCATCTGGTCCTGGACTTTTGTTTGCTGGAAGATTTTTTTTTTTTTCAGTATGCGGGCCTCTCACTATTGTGGCCTCTCCCGTTGCGGAGCACAGGCTCTGGATGCGCAGGCTCAGTAGCCATGGCTCACGGGCCCAGCCGCTCCGTGGCATGTGGGTACTTCCCGGACCAGGGTATGAACCTGCATCCCTTGCATCCGCAGGCGGACTCTCAACCAGTGCACCACCAGGGAAGCCCCTGTTGGAAGATTTTTAATCACAGTTTCAATTTCATTACTTGTGATTAGTCTGTTTATATTTTCTATTTCTTCCTGGGTCAGTCTTGGAATGTTATCCCTTTCTAAGAATATGTCCATTTCTTCCAGGTTGTCCATTTTATTGGCATAGAGTTGCTTGTAGTAGTCTCTTAGGATGCTTTGTATTTCTGTGGTGTCTGTTGTAACTTCTCCTTTTTCATTTCTAATTTTATTGATTTTAGTCCTCTCCCTCTTTTTCTTGATGAGCCTGGCGTTTATCAATTTTGTTTATCTTCTCAAAGAACCAGCTTTTAGTTTTATTGATCTTTGCCATTTTTTTCTTTGTTTCTATTTCATTTATTTCTCCTCTGATCTTTATGATTTCTTTCCTTATGCTAACTTTGGGTTTTGTTTGTTCTTTCTCTAGTTCCTTTAGGTGTAAGGTTAAATTGTTTATTTGAGATTTTTCTTGTTTCTTGAGGTAGGCTTTTATAGCTATAAAGTTTCCTCTTAGAACTGCTTTTGCTGCATCCCGTAGGTTTTGGATCATCATGTTTTCATTGTCATTTGTCTCTAGGTACTTTTTGATTTCCTCTTCGATTTCCTCAGTGATCTCTTGGTTATTTAGTAACGTATTGTTTAGCCTCCATGTGTTTGTGTTTTTTACATTTTTTTCCCTGTAATTCAATTCTAATCTCATAGCATTGTGGTCAGAAAAGATGCTTGATATGATTTCAATTTTCTTAAATTTACTGAGGCTTGATTTGTGACCCAAGATGTGATCTATCCTGGAGACTGTTCCATGCGCACTTGAGAGGAAAGTGTAATCTGCTGTTTTTGGGTGGAATGTCCTATAAATATCAATTAAAGCTATCTGGTCTATTGTGTCATTTAAAGCTTCTGTTTCCTTATTGATTTTGATTTTGGATGATCTGTCCATTGGTGTAAGTGAGGTGTTAAAGTCCCCCACTATTATTGTGTTAATGTTTTCCAATTTTATAGCTGTTAGCAGTTTCCTTATGTATTGAGGTGCTCCTATGTTGGGTGCATATATATTTATAATTGTTATATCTTCTTGTTGGATTGATCCCTTGAGCACTGTGTAGTGTCCTTCCTTGTGTCTTGTATCATTCTTTATTTTAAAGTCTATTTTATCTGAGTATTGCTACTCCAGCTTTCTTCTGATTTCCATTTGCATGGAATATCTTTTTCCATCCCCTCACTTTCAGTCTGTATGTGTCCCTAGGTCTGAAGTGGGTCTCTTGTAGACAGCATATATATGGGTCTTGTTTTTGTATCCATTCAGCAAGCCTGTGTCTTTCCACTGGAGCATTTAATCCATTCATGTTTAAGGTAATTATCGATATGTATGTTCCTATGACCATTTTCTTAATTGTTTTGGGTTTGTTTTTGTAGGTCCTTTTGTTCTTTTGTGTTTCCCACTTAGAGAAGTTCCTTTAGCATTTGTTGTGTAGCTAGTTTGGTGGTGCTGAATTCTCTTAGCTTTTGCTTGTCTGTAAAGCTTTTGATTTCTCCATCGAATGTGATCGAGATCCTTGCCAGGTAGAGTAATCTTGGCTGTAGGTTCTTCCCTTTCATCACTTTAAGTATATCATGCCACTCCCTTCTGGCTTGTAGAGTTTCTGCTGGGAAATCAGCTGTTAACCTTATGGGAGTTCCCTTGTATGTTATTTTTTGTTTTTCCCTTGCTGCTTTGAATAATTTTTCTTTGTCTTTAATTTTTGCCAATTTGATTACTATGTGTCTTGGCGTGTTTCTCCTTGGGTTTATCCTGTAGGGGACTCATGGCACTTTCTGGACTTGGGTGGCTATTTCCTTTCCCATGGTAGGGAAGTTTTCGACTATAATCTCTTCAAATATTTTCTCAGGTCCTTTCTCTCTCTCTTCTCCTTCTGGGACCCCTATTATGTGAATGTTGTTGTGTTTAATGTTGTCCCAGAGGTCTCTTAGACTGTCTTCATGTCTTTTCATTCTTTTTTCTTTATTCTGTTCTGCAGCAATGAATTCCACCATTCTATCTTCCAAGTCACTTATCCGTTCTTTTGCCTCAGTTATTCTGCTAATGATTCCTTCTAGTGTAGTTTTCATTTCAGTTATTGTATTGCTCATCTCTGTTTGTTTGTTCTTTAATTCTTCTAGGTCTTTGTTAATCATTTCTTGCATCTTCTCGACCTTTGCCTGCATTCTTTTTCTGAGGTCCTGGATCATCTTCACTATCATTATTCTGAATTCTTTTTCTGGAAGGTTGCCTATCTCCACTTAATTTATTTGTTTTTCTGGGGTTTTATCTTGTTCCTTCATCTGGCACATAGCCCTCTGCCTTTTCATCTTGTCTGTCTTTCTGTGAATATCGTTTTTGTTCCACAGGCTACAAGATTGTAGTTCTTCTTGCTTCTGCTGTCTGCCCTGTGGTGGATGGGGCTATCTAAGAGGCTATTGCAGGTTTCCTGATGGCAGGGACTGGTGGTGGGTAGAGCTGACTGTTGCTCAGTAAACAGTAAAAGCAGAGCTCAGTAAAACTTTAATCTGCTTGACTGCTGTTGGGTGGGGCTGGGTTCCCTCCCTGTTGGTTGTTTGGCCTGAGGCAACCCAACACTGGAGCTGACCTCGGCTCTTTGATGGGGCTAATGAGAGACTCTGGGAGGGCTCACGCCAAGGAGTACTTCCCAGAACCTCTGCTGCCAGTGCCCTTGTCCCCACGGTGAGCCACAGCCACCCCCGGCCTCTGCAGGAGAGCCTCCAACACTAGCAGGTAGTTCTGCTTCAGTCTCCCCTGGGGTCACTGCTGCTTCCCCTGTGTCCCGATGCACACACTACTTTGTGTGTGCCCTCCAAGAGTGGAGTCTCTGTTTCCCCCAGTCCTGTCGAAGTCCTGCAATCAAATCCCACTAGCCTTCAAAGTGTGTTTCTCTAGGAATTCCTCCTCCCGTTGCCGGACCCCCAGATTGGGAAGCCTGATGTGGGGCTCAGAACCTTCACTGCAGTGGTGGACTTCTGTGGTATAAGTGTTCTCCAGTCTGTGAGTCACCCACCCAGCAGTTACAGGATTTGATTTTATTGTGACTGTGCCCCTCCTACCATCTTATGTGGCTTCTCCTTTGTCTTTGGATGTGGGGTATCTTTTTTGGTGAGTTCCAGTGTCTTCCTGTCGATGATTGCCCAGGAGCTAGTTGTGATTCTGGTGTTCTCACAAGAGGGAGTGAGAGCACGTCCTTCTACTCTTCCATCTTTGTTCCTCCAGTGTCTGTCATACACTTCTTGACTATTCTTTTCTTTTTCTCTGTTTGCATTTCCATTTTGGAAGTTTCTGTTGACACTTTTTCATGCTCATGAATTCTTTCCTCCTGCATATCTAGTTTACTGATGAGCCCATCAAATGCAATCTTCATTTGAATTACTATGATTTTGATTTCAAGCTTTTCTTTTGACCCTTTCTTAGAGTTTCCCTCTTTCCACTTATATTACCCACATGTCCTTGCATGTTGTCTGCTTTTTCTGTTAGACCCATTAGCATTATTAACTATAGTTGTTTTAGGTTTCTGGTCTGATTATTCCACAATCCCTACCATAGCTGAATCTCATTCTGATGCTTGCTTTGCATTTTTTACCTTTGATCATGCCTTGTAATTTTTTGTTGAAAGCTGAACATGATGTTTGGGCTGTAGTTGGAGCGTTGCTCCTGGCCTTCTGTTCCTGGTAGGCTGGTGTTCTCTGTGTTTGCTGGGTTGTAGCTCCAGTTTTCAGGGCAGCAGGATTAGGCTAAGAAGAGTTATTAATTTTGAGTTTGTTCAGCTTTTTTCTTGTAATGACTGAAGTGCCGACTTTCAAGCTGTTTGCATGTCAGACTGGAAACCTTGACCCCCGATTCAGAAGCCTGGGTTGCAGATGGCAGGAGGTCCAAGAAGAAGAGGAAGCTTTTGGGCACACTAAGTTAAAATTCTAAATCTTATTTTTGTTTTCAGTTTTCGTTTGACAGTCCAGACTATGACCTTGCCTCATCATGTCCTGTGTGAACCTTTCTCCTCGTATTACCTTAAATTCCATAGTCTTCTAACTTTTCTGACACAAGCCCAGCTGAGCCTTTGCTACCATACTGTGAGCATTGGTTTTCAGGTGTATTTTCTGCTAATGTAGAATGACTGGTTGATGTTGATTAAAGTGTGGGAGGTAAGCCTGTTGGGAGATTTATACTCAGATTCCAAAAACCATTGAATTTCACCCAGTGTTTAAAAAATTGTAGTTAAGTGGTAGGCATTACACATCTTGGCTCTTACAGTTAGTGAATATAAGAATATAAATATTCTGTTTACAAAAGACAATGTAAATGGCTGGGCTTATTGCAATTATTTAGTTCACAAAATATATTAAAAGCTATATTTCAGAGAATGTTTATTGCTGTATTTTCATCTAAAGGAATTCATCTCTTAAGTATTTCTTTGAGGTGGGATTCATTTTTATTTAAAAGTTTATTTAAAAACAGATGACTCCCTGTCTTAGGACTTAATGCACTGGAATTCCTTCTAAAAATCTTTACTTTCTTAACTGTTTGTAGTAGAGCTAAAGGATTGTAACATGTAAGTTAGACATTTTTAGAATTAGTCTCTTTCCTGTCGCCGTTTGTTAATAGATATCTGCTAATAGGTAGAACTTTTTGCAGGTAATAAATTAATAAAAATGTACTTTCCATCCTTTTTTCTTTTTAATTTAACTGTGGACATGAGCACTTATCAGTACCATAAGAGAAATCAAAATGGAAATTTAAAAAGTCAGGTAATATGCATAAAATAACTTTATGTTCTTCTTTTCCATATTTCCGTGTTAGTAGAGCATTGAGAAACACCAATATGTGAGTATTATTAGCACAGTAGAGGTGCTGGAAAGGTAGCGGTGAGGCTAAGGATAAGCGTTACAGGAACGAGGGGTTAATGGGGCCAAACAGAGCAGTGAATCAAGCAAGGTAAGGATTAAAATTTTTCCACTGAAAATTTCCCTTTTTTTTTAATTATAAAAATAGGACACTTGACATGAAGGGATTAGCAGGCACTTAACCAAATGAGGTCACTAGGGCACACATGGGAGTATAGTTAGAAAGCTTTGGCAGAATAAGACTTAACTGAAGCAGCAGAGATGGTATCGTATCACTTTCATTCCATAACATAGAACATGAAGTGGATTCTTGTCAGCAGGCATAATTTTTCTTCCAGAAGTCATAGTTGATGTTACCTGATTTGGCACTGTAAAATCAGTCATCTGAATATTTTAGGATAATTGAGTAGAAGGCAAAATCAAGCTTTTTTTTTTTTAACCTCTATCTTTTTGAGGTAAAAATGCTTCATCATAGAAGGCAAACTTTTTTGCAATCATAGAATGTTGTTTTTGATTGTAGAATAAGACAACTTTTAGGATTTTTGTTGAAAATATAAGTTTTGATTTGAGATGCTTGATTGTTTTATGGCTTTTAAAATATTTTGTTAAAAATTTGTAACAATGGAAAACTTGAAGAGCAGTCTTCAAGGTTCCAAGGTTCTTATGAATCCAAGCTAGAAAAAAAATAGTATTCCCATATAATGTATTTAGTCACTGTTTATATTTAACTGTGGTTTTGCAAAAGATTAGCTCATAAAAACATTAAAACTTTCTTACTTTTTATCTTAAAAGATGATTTGAAACTCATTTTAGAAATGAATATTGCAGCTTTATATCTTATCTTTTGCCTTTATTCTGAGGAGGTATTAGTTGCTTTTATAGAATTAGTCTACATCTAAAGATTAATTCTGTAAAGAGGTAAATATCAGTATAAATTATAGATACATAAAATTATTTGCATATAGATATGCTAAATATACACCTGCTAAACCTGTCAGTAGGGACTGATTCTGTAAATGCCTGATGTATATATATGTCCTCAGTTTTAGAGAAAAGCTTCATCTTGATTTTAGTTGTATGAATCTAATCCTTGGATTTAGGGAGCTGGCTAGAGTAAGTAGCTGACAGCTTTTCTTTTCCAATGACCCCTGAAAGGTAATTCCTCTATACCCTACAGCTTCCCCTATACATGGAACCATAGGAATATTTGAAAGCATAATATTTAAGTCTCTCCAACTTTAATCCTGATAACCTTTGTTCCACTTTCTCCCATTTCAGATTGTTTTTAAAAATCGTCATTCTCTTCTGTATTCTATACTAGAATATTGTGTTTAGATACAATTAAAGTATGTTATACACAAATTATCTTCGATAACATTGGAAATTGATAACATTTTAAAATTTGACACAACAATGTGAAGTTTAAGGTAGTGCCAGGAAAAAATCCTTCTCTTTGTTAGGATTTCATGGCAATGTTAAGACTTCTTCTATGCCATTGTTTTAAGAAGTATCAAAGATACTTCATATTCATAACTCTAGGGTCCTTTTAGTCTATCTGATGAGTTGGTTTAAGGATGTCCATGTTTTTAAATGTTGTCCTTACTGCCTATATTGTGATTATGAAGTTGAAATTTTTTACTTAAAGTTATAACCTCCAGTCTGCTAACATTCCATGTTGTCTTTACATTTGCTTGGTATGTGGAGAATTTGGAATGTCTCATAGTTGATACTTCGCTTACAACCAGCACTGCTCTGAATTTGTTTTCTCTTTTATTGAAAAATTTCTTCTTAACTTGGGGTATGAAAATATAAATGTTACCCTTTTTTCCAGATACCACAGAATCCACAAAATGTTATTGTTGTCAGCTTACGGGAAAACTAGGTGACTAATCCAGCTCATATGAGCGAGAAGAGCAGGGGCTTCTTCACTCCACATATGCTTATGATTTAAGCGTTGCCAACTTTCAGAAAACCAGTTGCAGCCTCCATGTGACTCAGTTGTAGCCACGTTCTCCTCTCTTCCGCTAAACCACTATATACCTCTTTTCTCTTCTGATCCGGTAGAGTCACCCCTGGGAAAAGAAAACTTGGTGCATTCATGAAACTATGTCGATAAATTGTCAGTTGACTTACTTCCTTTAAAAATTTTTATCCCTTTTGAATTTTGTGGAACTTTGTGAAGTTTCTTACTATTTAATAAGCCTACCTTTGAAAAGAGTTAGAGCTATACCAATAAATAATCTTGAAATAGGAATTTCCACCAATCACGTGCCCATTCCTTCTTAAGACCTTATTTTGTATTACCAGAAAGTAAAAGGTCCTTTCCTGAAATTTTGTGTGGGGTCCCTTGTTAGATTTTTTTTTAATTTCTTAGCCTAGCCACAACCTTTCCTTCATTTGAAATTAACTCAGTGTTTTGGCATTGATGATACATATACCTTGTTTGGATTTTTAAAATTTCCCCTCCAAAAAAATGGCATCCCTATTCTTTTTACTAGTATAGAACAATAATTAACTCTTACATGTTTTGATCTTTATTATAAACTGTTGAACAACGTGGAAACTTTCTTATCCTATTTTAAGAGTTGCATGGGTAGGTCCTTCAGTATTCTTATCAACTCTTTTTGGGCCATGAAGAGGTATTTTTTTAGTTAAATAAGAATGATAAATTTACATATTGAGATCATGCATCTTCTCAGAGATCATTAGTTTATAATAGTATGTTAAAGTTCTGAGAACTCAAGTGCTGAGTGAAGAGACCTGTTTTGTTTTACCTAGTGTTTATCAAAACCCAAGTGCAAGAGTTGCTGTTTTTGCAAACTTCCTATTAACATACTGTATGTAGCACAAGGTTCTGAGAAGCCCAGTTTCTCAGATGTTCCTAATCATTAAAGTAGTGACCACTTTCACAGAAGACAGTGTAATGGTTAAATGAGATTTGTCCTACATACAGATCAAGCTTTTATTTTATTCTGAGGGAATTCTAGGGAGAAAAGGGATTTTGATCACTCACCTGGAAATCTGGAACCTAATCTGTTCTGTAGTTTAGCTAACAACTACAATAAGAAATGAAGAGTGGTGATTTAGAAGATAAGGTATAGTATGTAAGAGCAGATATAGCCTGGTTAAAAGTATATTTTAATAGTACGTATGTCTTAGAAAATGCAATAGGAATTTATTATGCAGATCGATCAAAGTATGGTAATGTCACTCATTTTACTGACAAGATAGTGCATATCTTTTTCTCTTTCTACCGCTTGCTCTAGCATTGTTATTTTTTTTTTCCGTCTTTATTGGAGTATAATTGCTTTACAATGGTGTGTTAGTTTCTGCTTTATAACAAAGTGAATCAGTTATACATACACATATGTTCCCATATCTCTTTCCCTTGTGTCTCCCTCCCTCCCACCCTCTAGCATTGTTTTTCATTCCATTGGATGGATAAAGTATGGGATATATGATCTATTGGCACAAATGTATTACAGAGGTCAGTAGGCCCGGATTTCTGGGTATATTTTTCATCCAGGGTTTTGGAACAATACAGGTTTATTTTTCTTGCTCTGGAGAAATACAGAATTTTGGAATGAGACAGAAAAAATATTTCAAAAGGTTAATGGAGACTTTTATTTTTACAAGCATTTACTTATTCAGAAGTTTATATTTGGCCAAACTCCTAGTCTTAAAACCGAAGATAGGGAATAGAATCTCATTACAATAAATGTTTGACTGGGTCATTCTTAAAGACTTAATGTTCCTCCGAATTCTCATTCTCCTCGTCCCTGAGGACAAGAGTGCAGGAAGAATGCATTAGTTACTACACTTCTTTCCCGATCTTTCTTCGTAGATAGATATCATTTTGACCTTGAATTATTGTAAATTTTAGAAAGTTATTGATGAAAAAAGGGGGAACTGGTGTGTATTTCTGGGAAAATAATTTTAGGGGAAAAAAGCCAATCTAAAAAAGAACACCAGCTATGTTTTGACTTCTGCATTATCTTGGAAACAATTTATGATCTTGTTTAACTGATTCTTAGTATCTCCCCTTAAGTAAACTAATACAACACTCTCAAGATTTGTGGACTATGAAATCCAAATATATGATACTCTTTTATTATAGAGAAGACAGTTGATCAAAGCCTCCCAAGAATGTTTCTCAAGTTTTACGGTTTGTATTCTTTAATGTTACTTGTCTGTGTATTTTATTATAAGCAAAAAAAAAAAAAAAATCAAAACACAAATGGTAGAGGAACAAGTTTTAGAATATAGATTAATCATTGACAAAGAGAATCGGGCTGGAACTATTTATCATCACTGAGTATTTTATTTGAGATGACCCTACCTTTACCCACATGTTAGAATAACACCTATATAAATATACACACACATCTAAGGAAAGGACCAGTAAATTGTTCCCAGATCGTTGTTTACTAAATCATAGTTTCATATATCCCCAAGCCTAATCACAGCTCTTGTGATTAATGAGGAAATCACACTTGGTGAACAAAAACTAATATTTAGTGAATGCTTATTGTGTGTCAGAGATTGTTCCATCCAAGGGCTTATATTAATTTAATCACACCTAGGAGGTAAGTACTATTATTATTCCCGTTTTAAAGATGAGGAAGCTGAGGTGTAGGGAAATAAATAACCTGTCCAATGTCCAGAGGTGTTAAGACATAGAGCTGGGATATAAATTCAAGCCATTTAATTCAGTAGAGGCTTGAGCTCTGATCTACTCCATCATGATATCAGTTTGAGTTTTCCATAAGGCAGTTCCTGAGATGGAGGTGAAATATGAGGAGTATATTGGGGGTAATGCCTGTGAAACTGGGAGGGAGAAGGATTGGGCAGGAAAAGCCTTCAGACCAGTGCACATCTGGGAAGCAGAACGGGACAGAGAACACCTCGGACTGTAATATATATCTGACAAAGTCTCAGCCAACGCAGTGGGAGCCGCAGAGCAGAGGTTGCTTGTTCAGTGAGTTCCGCATTGAGTGGAAATGGCCAGCCCCTAGTCCTCCTGCCGTGCTCTGTCATTGACTGGGGACTCCTCGGGAAGAGCATGGCCTGCATGGAATGCTGCGGCCCGTCTTAAAGCTGTGGCTGGAGACAGTTATCTGACTGCGCTCCTACGCAAGTTCTTTCTGGAAGGGCAGTCCAAGCAGCACGTTTCCACGGTTGCCCGACATCATCCTGTCACCTCACAGATACCAAATGCCATTTCACATCCATTAGATGGGCAGAAATGTTTAAATCTGACAGTGCCACACGCTTGGGAGGCTGTAGATGAATATGTCTGCTGCTTGCAGGACTGTAAATTCATGAAACACTTTGGCAATATAATATATATGATCATCTGATCATAACCTACTGCACAGCACTTGCACCCCAGAGAAACTCCTTCATGAGGAGACACGTACAGAAATGTTCACAGCAGCAGCATTTGTAGTGGTGATAAATTGGAAGCAATCTAAATGTCCGTCAACAAGAGGATTGATCGATCGTTGTCTGGAGACGGCGGGAGTTCTTTTGCCATGGCGGCCGGGCCGATCTCCAAGCGGAACCAGGATGCCACTGTGTATGTGGGGGGCCTCGATGAGAAGGTTAGCGAACCACTGCTGTGGAGCTGTTTCTCCAGGCAGGGCCAGTAGTCAACACCCACATGCCAAAGGATAGAGTCACTGGTCAGCACCAAGGCTATGGATTTGTGGAATTCTTGAGTGAGGAAGATGCTGACTGTGCCATTAAGATCGTGAACATGATCAGACTCTATGGGAAACCAATACGGGTGAACAAAGCATCAGCTCACAACAAAAACCTGGATGTGGGGGCCAACATTTTCATTGGGAACCTGGACCCAGAGATCGATGAGAAGTTGCTTTATGATACTTTTAGCGCCTTTGGGGTCATCTTACAAACCCCCAAGATTATGCGGGACCCTGACACAGGCAACTCCAAAGGTTATGCCTTTATTAATTTTGCTTCATTTGATGCTGCGGATGCAGCGATTGACACCATGAATGGGCAGTACCTCTGTAACCGCCCAATCACCGTGTCCTATGCTTTCAAGAAGGACTCCAAAGGTGAACGCCATGGCTCAGCCACTGAACAACTTCTGGCAGCACAGAACCCACTCTCCCAGGCTGACCGCCCTCATCAGCTGTTTGCAGATGCACCCCCTCCACCCTCTGCTCCGAATCCTGTGGTATCATCACTGGGGTCTGGGCTTCCTCCACCAGGCATGCCTCCTCCTGGCTCCTTCCCACCACCAGTACCGCCTCCTGGAGCCCTTCCACCTGGGATACCCCCAGCCATGCCCCCACCACCTATGCCTCCTGGAGCTGGAGGACATGGCCCCCCATCAGCAGGAACCCCAGGGGCTGGACATCCTGGACATGGACACTCACATCCTCACCCATTCCCACCGGGTGGGATGCCCCATCCAGGGATGTCTCAGATGCAGCTGGCCCACCATGGCCCTCATGGCTTAGGACACCCCCATGCTGGGCCCCCTGGCTCTGGGGGGCAGCCACCACCCCGACCACCACCTGGAATGCGTCATCATGGACCCCCTCCAATGGGCATGCCCGCCCGAGGGCCTCCGTTCGGCTCTCCCTTGGGTCACCCAGGTCCTATGTCTCCGCATGGTATGCGTGGACCTCCTCCACTGATGCCCCCTCATGGATACACTGGCCCTCCACGACCTCCACCCTACGGCTACCAGCGGGGGCCCCTCCCTCCACCCAGACCCACTCCCCGGCCTCCAGTTCCCCCTCGAGGCCCACTTCGAGGCCCTCTCCCTCAGTGATTTCTCATTGCCTTTCCTCTTGTTAGAGCCTCCCAATATCTGTTCACTTCCTTGGACCAATCAGAGTTGCTGTAGCTCCCAGGGACTAAGGCGCTAATCCCTCCCAGGCCTCCTTTTGTAAGTGTAATTTTTTTCACAGGAGGTTTTATTTTTTTCTGTGTCAGTCCTAAGTGTTTTGCAAATGCACAGAGAAAATAAAACTAAACTCTTCGTTTAAAAAAAAAAAAAAGAGGATTGATCATTTGTGCCGTATATATACACACATATAGAGAGAGTTTGCAGTATTGTACAGTACATAAAAATGGAATGAACCAGTGTTTTGTATGTCCACATGAATATATCTAAGAACCAGAGAATTAAGGGAAAAATTCCAAAAGGAGACATTTTAACTTAGCCTGAGCTCTTAATCATGGCACCCATACTGTCATTTCACAAGGATCAGATACCATTCAACATCCATCAGATTCATATATAGTTATCCACGTACATAAAGTTTAAAGGCAATGTCATGTTTGCTTTTGGATATTATACATTTGTAGTAAAGGTATAGCATACCTGGGAATGATGAACATCAAATTTAGGCGAGTGGTTACCTGAGGGAAGTAGGATCAAGGAGGGGCACAGGGAGTTTCAAGTGATGTGTGACCTTTTTGTGGTCTGAAATAAAGATGACATAATGTTGATATTTCACAGAATTATGTAGTAGAACACATGGATGTTAGTGAATGTTCTCTAATGCTTTTCTGTGTGGTTAAAATGTTTTGTTAATAGATAGGTGGGTATTTAGTAGTGAAACCATAGGTGTGCATCTAAAACTTACTTTCAGGGCTTCCCTGGTGGCGCGGTGGTTGAGAGTCCGCCTGCCGATGCAGGGGACATGGGTTCGTGCCCCGGTCTGGGAAGATCCCACATGCCGCAGAACGGCTAGGGCCCTGAGCCATGGCCGCTGAGCCTGCGCGTCCAGAGCCTGTGCTCCTCAACGGGAGAGGCCACAACAGTGAGAGGCCCTCGTACCATTTAAAAAAACAAACCAACAACAACAAAAAAACACCTTACTTTCACATGCAGGCATCCTATCTACAGATCCAAATAAAATAATCCATTCAAGGAAGATCAATGCCATTTCACTGAAATCCTTTGTTAAAAAGTTTTATGACATAAAAACATAAATCTATTTTTTAAAAAATCTTTGCCTGGCAGGCTTTTTATAGAAATTAACAAAATGGTTCAAAATGTTTATGGAAATATAAAGGACCTAGAATAGCTAAAACAATTTTGAAAAAAAGAATAAAGTTGGAGGACTTATACTCCTTGATTCTAAGACTTAAACTGCAGTAAACCAAGATAGTGTGATATTGGTATAAGACAGTAGAACAATAAAGCAGAATAGATCAGTGGAAAAGAATTTAAAAATCCAGAGATAGACCCATGTGCGGATGGTTAATTGATTCTAGATAAAGTAGCAAAGTAATTCAGTGGGGATAGGATAGTCCTTTCAAGAAATAATCTTGGAACAATTAGATATCCATAAGGAAAAAAACAAATCTCAACCCTTATCTCATACTTACCCCACAAAAATGAATTCAAAGTGGGTCATAGACCTAAATGTAAAGCTAAAGCTATAAAACTTTTAAAAGAAAATATAGGAGAAAATCTTGGTGCCTTTGGGTTTGGCAAATATTTCTTATAGAAAGCACAAGTCATAAAAAGGCTTTAAATTGAACTGAAAATTGAAACTGATGCTCTTCAAAAGATGCTGTTCAGGAAATGACAAAGCAAGCCACAGATTGGGGAAAAGAGTTATAATACATACATCTGATGAATGCCTTCTATCCAGAATATATTAAAAAAAAAACAAAAATCAAAGCTCAAGATAAAGAACTCAATTTTTAAAGCTGACCTAAAGATTTGAAACAAGACTTCGCAATGATCATTAAGCACACGTAAGCTCCGTAGTCATCAGGGAAATGCAAATTAAAATCAAGTGAGGTGCCGTTACATACCCATTAGATGGCTAGAGTTTAAAAGTCTGATGACAACAAGTGTTGGTGAGCATTTCCAACAACTGACACTCTTATACATTGTTGGTGGGCGTGTAAAACGGCAGAACCACTGTGGAAAACTGTTCAGCAGTTACATTTTTTTATATACCTATCATACTACCAAGGAATTCCATTCCCTGGTATTTTCAAAGGAGAAATGAAAACTTTAAACTATTCATGGCAGCTTTATTTGTAAGATCCCCAAACTGCCATCAACCCAAATGTCCAGATGTCATCATATACCCAGATTGTGGTATAGCCGTGTAATGGAATAGTATGAAGGAATAAAAGGAACTAACTATCGATTTATGCAATAGCGTGGATGAATCTCCCAAAATCAAGCTGAGCAATAGAAACCAAATACGAAAGATTTCTTGTATATTATTCCACGTATATGAAATCTGGAAAAGACAAAACTAATCTATAGCCATAGAAAGTAGATCAGTGGTTGTCTGGCGCCATTGTTGGGCTGAGGATTGATTAGAATGGGCTACAAGAGAGCTTTTTGGAATGTTTGAATATTCCATATCTTACTTGTAGAGATGGTTTGATGGGTGTACAGTTATCAAAACGAATCAAATTTTATAACTAAAATGGGTGCTTTTTATCCTATGTCATTAAAGTTGATCTTAAAGAAAGCAAGGCACAGAAAAAGTCTTAGTCTGACATAAAACTGTTACAGTGCCTCATTTATTGAAGTGACTTTGTAGATGTTGTTATTTATTCTCCCGTATGTAGATTTTCCAGCCACTTTCAGTATTTTTCTCCTTTCTAAAGATTGTTCTACCTTTCGGCAGTTTCACTGCATAGTAGAAAACCTAAAGAGTGTGAAAAACAAGAAGAATGCAACATTTGAATTGGTCAGTTAAGGCTGTTTCAGTGAGGAGGGTGTTGAAACTGTTGGTTTATTATAAAAGGTTATCAAATATCATGTATCTGTGTTACTGTTCTCCAGATATTCCACAGTGGGTTATTAATGGTGAAGTGGAACACACATATACAGTATTTATGTGTATATTTTAAAAGAACGAAGTTATGAGAAACTGATTCAGTATTCTCTTGACTTTATCAGTCTACTGTTGCTCAGAAGTAAGAATGGAATTCTAATACTCTTACGCATGTGAACTGTAATTATCTTTTTTCAGCGTATTTATGTTTCTTGCACATCTATGAAAAACGGGTGTGTCGAAATACTCCTATCTGGACAATGCAAAATTTATATATCTTGCCATGTATGCCTACCTCATTAGTAGTCATAGTTTTATTCAGAAATCTCTTATCAGAGAGCCTACAACTGTTCTCCATCTGGACTGCACCGAGAGCAAAATTATCAGATTTTTATTTCCTCACTTTCCACTGATCAGATTGGTGAAAGTCAGACTTTTGCAAAACCTGAATACTTTGCATAGTAATAGGTGGTTTGTGTGGTTAATGACCTCTGTTGAGTATATTTTTTCAATTCTTTTTAGTGATTCAGAACTGCAAAAGGAGTTCTCAGAAAGGTAGTGGAAAAACTGAGAATTTGACCCAAAAGAGTCAGTTTATGAAGAGGCAGAACTCAAATGCAGGTAGTTAGATTCTAATGCCATGAGAGAATTAGCTTCACTTGAAGTGTTGTTTTTCAGTAAGTACTGTTTTAGGCACAGAAATACTTTGCCTTGGTTTGTATTTCTCAGTGATACCAGAATAAAATCATTAGTTTACAAATGATAAGTTAGCATACTTCCATATACTCTTGTCCAAAATCAGATTTTGGAAATATGTCAGTTTGGCAGAGAAAGAGTTGCATTCTTGAAAACTTAGACTGAAATATGTGTACTTGTTAATTCAAAAAAGAGTCAGAATCATTTAAAAGTGATTTAATGCAAAAGGAAGTCAAAACAATTCTTTGAACTATGTCAGGTTTTGTTCCTAAGAATTGTTCAGAATTAAGTAGGGACTCTGCAATAGAATTCTAATTTTAGTGTATTAGATTAAATCACTTCAACTAATTATTGAGCCATTTTAAGGGGAAAAGAAGGCATTGACATACAGGTAAATGTCATACAGGTGCCAATAGAAACAATCTTAAAGCAGTTTGGGCTTCAAAGACCTTCAGGACCAATGGAACATATGATGAACTTAGTTCATGGGGTCCCCAGTATGTGGGAAGAAAAGAGCTTATTAATAAAGCAGGGAACATGATATTTTTGACATTTTTATTAGTATTAGGCAATAATACTTTGGTAAGAAATACTATTAATATGGAAATGTAAATAGTCATAACTTCAGGACACATTACTGGTAGGTGGGTTCTGATTATGGAAAATAGTTAGTGTTCAAACTTTGACATTAGTCCAGACGATTGAGCCAGAGAGGCCCGATTTGTAATTTACATTGGATTTGTGCCTTCAGCTATTTCCAAACGTAGAGTTCTCAGATTTTTCTCGAATAATATACATAGATTTCTCTTATTCAGTGGCATAAGAATGGATATCTCTTTCAAAGTTTTTATTTTAAGTAGTGGTACATGCAAAGTCCTTTTTCATTTTTACAACGATTTTGAGGTTTCACTATAAAGTAGCGTGATTGATTTTTTTTTTTTTTTCTTTAAAAGTTAGATGCAGATGAGTGTTCTCTCTTTCTAGGTAATACCCTGGAACTCTGTACGGTGATTACAGCCGATGTTCATAGTACTTTTGGAATGCCTCTTTGAATATTGTATTTAGAACCTATAGCGATTCTTTTAAGTATCACAGTGATGGCATTTAAAGAAAAATCCTTTGAGACTGATAGTGATTCTTGAGAACAGTCAGAACGAGAATATTGATCCAAGTCAGTATTTGGATGTAGTTCTTGTTCTCCAAATATTTCTTCAGATTTTTGTTTTTTTACTGCTAGTTAAGAAAGAGGGAAGAAAATTACCTACAAGATAGAACTAAGTAATAAAACTGATTTTAAAGTCACTTTGAAAGTCGTTGAGCAGTTTGCAGCATCATTGGATAAATAAATAGTCTTAAAGTGGACACTCTAAAGGATAGTATTCATATTCACTTGAATATATAAATTGTGACAAATGTCTCTGGAAATATTCTGTATTTTATAGTCTGAAATAAGAAGATATTTTCCTACATCAAAAAAGTCTCCTGGTATCATAAGTGGCTGTCATAGTTGGGGTTCCTGGCTTTTCTCTTAGGTGACAATACTCACTGGTGTCTGCTCCTGTAATCCGGTCTCCAAGGACCTTTCTAGCTTGGAAGTTTTATGGCTCTGATAATCTGCAGCAAAATCACATACAATTCTCTCTGCTGCTCGAAACCTGATCCCTAGTGTTTTGTGGAAGTTGTTGGCTTTTAAAAATAAACAGTTTGATCTAGTCTAAATTGGGAAGGAGTCACAGACAGATTTAGTGATTCAAACTGCAGAGGTAAATGACATGATTGAGGTTGGGGATAAGGTATTTACTGGAACATGCATTTGAGGAGACTTTTAATTCTCTATAGTAAGTTTGCAGATGGAGTTTATAAAAGCATTTTCTGAATTTCTGCATCCTTTATGTGAAGGCTTTCTGGGCATGGGACATGGTGCAGAGTAGAAATGGAGGATCAAAACACAAGTGGCATGTTGAAACAGAGATCCGTCCATTAGAGCCAAAGCTGCCCTTAAGATTTGAGCCTGTACTGGTGCTGCCTCAACTCATAGACACCAGGATGCAACCTTCCCCCTGCCATAAACCCACCTCCTGGCACTCCATCTTTGCAGTCCATCACGTGGCCTCTGGACATAATTCTTAGAAGGCCTTACTTCATATTTTTGTTATACTTGGTCTCCCGTTATAATGTAAAAATAACATCTCATTTGTCTAATTCCATATACCATTTTACATACTTCATGCCTTTTCATACTTTATGTTTTGTATTTCCTCTCCCCTAAACCAAACTGCCAGCCTGCCCTTCCCTCTCAAAACTTCCCACTCTGCCTTTGGAAACCTGTTCCTTAATAAAGGTTCCCTAACTTCCTCACTGGATGGTCCCTTTACCTGCTTGCTTTCCTAAAACATGGCTCTCATTTAAGACCTCCACTGTTCCTGCAGTTCTTTCAAAGAGTGATGCTTGTTGGTCCACACAGTGTTTTAGGGTTGGGAGGTGAGATCAGTGCCTTCTCCCCTCTGTCCTTTCAGACTATTAGTCCTTCATCCTTTTTTAAAAATTATTTATTTATTTATTTGTTTATTTATGGCTGTGTTGGGTCTTCGTTGCTGTGCGCAGGCTTTCTCTAGTTGCGGCGAGCGGGGGCTACTCTTCGTTGCTGTGCGTGGGCTTCTCATTGCGGTGGCTTCTCTTGTTGCAGAGCACGGGCTGTAGGCGCGTGGGCTTCAGTAGCTGTGGCGCAGGGGCTCAGTAGTTGTGGCTCGTGGGCTCTATAGTGCAGGCTCAGTAGTTGTGGCGCACGGGCCTAGTTGCTCCACGGCATGTGGGCCTGTGGCTTCCAGACCAGGGCTCGTGCCTGTGTCCCCTGCATTGGCAGGTGGATTCTTAACCACTGCACCACGAGGGAAGCCCAGTCCTTCATCCTTAGGTAAGCCCCTCACCCTGGCATCTTTGGTGTTTATGCCAATTAGGTTTATCTTATCTCTATCTTCTCCCAGTTTCCTAACTGCCCTCCTCTAATTCTTACCTGTTTTCAAAGCCTTGCTCTCAACCTGCTTTCATTTCCGTGTGGATGATGTGTTTTGTTGGCCTTTCTTGTTCTTAGGACCTTCATTTCTAGTGGCCTTTGGCCCATACCACTTTAGACACGCACTCACGGCTACCTCATGGGCCTTATCTTCACAGGCAGCTGCTCAAACTCTGACATACTGAAGTCACACACTTTAATGTCTCATGACAGCTTCCTCTGCTTGCGTGTCGCTGAGGTCGCTCCAGAGCGGCACTCATGATCTTCCTGACCAAACCACCAGCGTCTTCTCCTGAGATGTCCTTTTTTTTTTTTTTTAATATACTTCATCCTCTACCAAGCGGCCCAAGCTAGAAACTTGGAATTCATCCTTGATTTCTTCTCTCTCATCATCTACTCCTCTTCTCGAATCCACCCACTTCTCCCTGTCCGCATTCTCATTCCAGGTGCAGGCCTGGGGTTTTGCGGCAGCCTCCTAAGGAGACTTCCTGCATTTGGTCCTCCCCATCTCTAATCCATTCTTTACCCTGACCACACAGAGTTAGTCTAAAATGCAAAGTGATCATGTCACACTCCTGTTTAATATCCTATTTTTAGGATCAGATACAGACCCCTCAACACAGGTTAGACGGCCTGCATAATCTTGCCCTACTTACCTCTCTAGCCTTAATTCTTGTCTCTTCCCCTTCAAACCCTGTGATTCAATCGTATTTAATTTATTTCAGTTCTTGAAATATGCCAGAATAAATATGATTTATTGAACCCTGGGCCTTTGAGCATGTTCCCTGTTTCTCACAAATTCTTTCCCTTTCTCTTAACTTGACAAACTCCTACTCATCCTTCAGGCTTTAGGTTCCTCTAGAAAGCCTTTGTTAATTCTCTTAATTCTGGGTAGGTGCCCCTGCTCTGTTTTGGAATCCTGAACTTCCTGTTACAGCACTTACCACACTGCATTATAATCTCCTACGTACTGTGTCCGCCCCAAACCTACAAAGTCTGTGAGGGCAGGAATGTGTCAACAGCACCGAGAACAATTCCTGACCTCTAGTAGGTGCTCAGTATATTATTTGATAAATGAATAAATAAGGGAAGAAAGGAAGAATACGGTTTCTTTTTGAGAATGGGGGAGATAAGTTTATAAGAGCTCTCATTACACAAGACCTGCTTTAAAATAGGATGAAAAAATTTTTTACTGTGTGAACTGCTTTCAGTGGGGAAGTAAACACAAGCAAGGAGACTAACTAGGAGATTGCAGTACTATTGCAGTGATGTGGTCCAAAGAGCCTGAACTTGAATTGAGGCACTTGGAACAGAAAGCTTAACAGTTACTGTGAAAGGTGTAATCATTAAAAGGCATAACAGAACTTGACCACTAGGGTGTAAGGTAGGAGACAAAATAGAAATTGATTACAGTATTTTGGCATTGGTGGAAATAGGAAGAGTTTGGATAATAAGTTTTGTCAGGAAAAAAGTTCAGAATATCTAGGAGTTTTATATTCACATATAAAATTAAAATCAATAGAGAAAAGATTTCACTGATTTTGGAGGCAAGAAGTAATTTTTAAATGTTTTCTTAGTAAATATACTAGATAGAAATTTTAGTTATAAATGCAGTTTCAGAATTTGTTGAATTTTAAGGAACTTTAATTTTAACAAACGCTGCTGTCTTTTTTGAGACGTAGATGACAACCTAAGAAAATGGTTTCATTTTGTTTTTGTTTCGTTGTTTGTCCTTGGTGTAAAAAAGTTGTGAATTTTTTGATACTATAAATACTTCTGATACTATAAATAACTGAGTAAGAATGGTTAACAATATATTAAAATATTATCTTATTAACATGTATTTCTCATTTTAAAAAATTCATAATATAATACGTCTCCACATCTTTCTTACTATCCTTTTGGCTACATGGAGTTGGAGTTTCTTTGAAAGATTAGCAACAGAGATTATAGATTTAGAAGTTATTCATCTAAAGATGATTACTGAATCCCTAAGAATAGGTGAACTTGATAAGGGAAGATTATAGGAGGAAAAGAAGGAAAGAAAGGATGATTACTGCTGAATGTTTATAATTTCCAGTGTCACAGGGAATAATTAAGAGGTGTCAGCAAAATATAACAAAAAGAATGATAAGAGAAATGAAAGGTATATCTAAGTGTTAGAAAATAATACAGAAGTAAAGTTGTAGGAACTGGATTACAGTGGGTTAACAAATGAGTGAACACATTTCTGTTCTTAATTCTTACCGACAAGGAAGAATTAAACTTGAGTGGTTCTTGGCCAAAGAGAACTTCAGTCAACTTCAAATTCCTTATCCTGGCATTCAAGACTATTCATAATCTGAAATTCAGCAGCCAGTGTTGATCTTCTAAAGTTCCTCAAACTATTGTCCTCAGGGTCCTCCAGCACAAACTCTGAGACCTCTGCGGTTTTTTTCCCCACCTCACTCTTTTCCCCATTGGAATCCTACCAAGGGCCCTGTTTAAGCCTCAACCTAATTCATGTTGTCTTCCCTAAATCCTATAGTGATCTCTTTGTGTACCGCTGGTTTTGCTTTTAATTTGAACCTTCTTTAAATTTTCTGCTTGTATCTTTTGTCTTCCCAATGAGACTGTAAGCATTTTAAGGGCAAGATCCGTGTTTCCTAGTTACTGCTCAATTTGCTCAGTTACATTTTTAAAAGTGAGTAATACGTTATCGCTAAGGTACCCATCAGAGGTAAAATGCTCTGGATCTTGAATGCTGCATAGTGCCATGTATGTAATAAATACTAAAAAAAAATTTCATTAAATCAAAATGTGTTTGGTCGACCTGGTTACAGCGAATTCTTGATAGTTTATAATCAAAGAAAGACTAATGTTTTCACCAACATCTGTCCATATACTTTCTGTTATAAAAATACCTTGTATACGGAATACATACAAATGCTGTCTTGGTAGTTTTATGATAAAATTATAACTCCCTTATTTTATCATTACAGTCCTTTTCTTTCTAAACATACTGTTCACTTCACTGATGGCAACATTGGTGCTCTGTGGAAGCCAGTATATAAAGTTGTTAAAACCATGGACCCTGTGGTTCAGTCCAGGTCCTACAACTTATTAGCAGTATGAACTCAACCATGGCCCTAATCTCTCTGAGCTCCAGTTCCTTCATGCATAAAATGGGTAATAACTACCTTCCTCCCTGGGTTGCTGAGAGTTAAAGGAGGTAATCCCTATAAATGTGGAGCACTGTGCCTGGCCCTTAGTAAGTGCCGTCACTGTAATTAGGGTTTTGTCTAATTTAACAATGCCACAAGAGAAAGTTCTCTGCAGTTTTTACATGTTAATTTTATGGGTGGTATTTCTGTTAACTTCTAAAACCATTTACACCCACTATTTTATGTGATATTTTGATCATAAAATAGTAGGTTCTTTTCATAGTCATGTAGAGTCCAATTGGCTAACGTCCTTGGGTTCCACTGCTTATAATTTCATAGCGACAAGGCTGGTTCAATCTGGAACAAAATATCCCTTCCATGGCTTTCTTGTATTATATGATGCAAGATGCTTGTATCACAAAATGAATTCAGGGTGCCTCTCCCTATATCTTTAGGACTCAAATCAGAGTTAATTACCAAGTAGAGAAAATTCACGAAATGAAAACTGATAGGCAGTATTCTCCAGGGGATGATTCTGAAATATCCTTTTGTAAATGATGAGGTATCTTGTGCACCCTTTTACTACCTATGCCTATTCCCAGACTTCACTTAGAAAACATTATAAATTCATAGCCTGACCACATTGTATCCTAAACACTGAAGGCAAGCCATATTGTGAGGATTTCATTTTAACCACAGAGAAATTGTAACCAGCCCCAAACCACAGGACCAAGTAAGTAGTAGGTCCAGGAATAGAACTGAGAAGGCTCTGATTCCTCCTCACATCCTGTAACCACAAGGTTCTGCTGCTTTGGTACATAATAACAGATCATCTGGTGCTGCTGGACCACAGTACATGACACATCAGGAGCAAACCATAGGACCCTGTCTGAAAACATGCAGCCTTTACTTTCTAAAGGGCTGTTTAGAAGCCAGAGAGGTGGGGAAGGAGCCATGATGAGCACCAGATGATTGTTGACTGATATTTGTGTTTGGGGTAAGCAGTTGCTACCACAAAGTTTGCCTCTCTGCTAAGGTTGTTTAAACAAAAACAAGGTATAATGATTTATAGCCATGGGGATGCTTTCACCCATTCGTAATATTTGAGTTGTTTTTAATCAAGATAGCTAAAGAGTGTCCTAGAATGGCATCGCGTCTATGAGAAGCGTAGACATTTTATGTTCCTTTCAAGAACTGGCCCACTCCCCATTTTACTTTAAAAGTTTTGCTTCTTTGCCTTTAGTTGATTTCCAGAGCACTGACATGGTTGTGTTGAAGTACTTGTCCTGCTGTATTGTTGCTGTGCGGGGAAGAAATTTGCCAGCCTCCTCACTGTGTCGTGCCGGAAGTATAGCTTACTTATCCTTATTATTTTATATGGATACAAATTACTTGTATTTACTTATATTTTGTTTTGTTATATCACAGATGTTTTTTTTTTCTGGGATTATTTCCTTTCTCTCTGAAATACACCCATTAGTAAAAGTCCTTTAGTAAAAGTCTTGGCTTTTATTTATCTAAAGGCGACTTTGTTTCAACCGTACTCTTGAAGAATAGCTTTGCTAGATATACGATTCTTGAATGAGATTTATTTTCTCTTAGGCTTTGGAGGGTATTATTTCACTGTTTATGGCTTCTATTGTTACTATTAAGTAATAGAAAATATCTAGTGATTATGGAGTACTTAGTGCCAGTCTTTACACATTGAACATTGGCACTTATCGCTTCATTTAATCCTGATAATATACTTATGATAATATGCCATTGTTATTCTTATTTATTCTGAGGGAGAAACAGAGGCACAGTGACAGAATTTCATCCCAGGATCTCTGACTCTAGAGCCCATGTTTGTTTTGTTTTGTTTTGTTTTTTAATTGAGGTGTAGTTGACATATCACATTATTTTAGTTTCAGGTGTACAACATAATGATTCAGTATTTGTGTACATTGCAAAATGATCACCACAGTAAGTCTGGTTAACATCCATCACCATACATAGTTACAAAAAAGTTTTTATCTTTCAAGATCTACTCTCTTAGCAACTTTCAAATATGTAATACAATATTATTAACTAGTCATCATGCTGTACATCATATTCCCAGGACTTATTTACTTTACACCGTGACGTTTGTAGCCTTTGGTCACCTTCACCCATTTCCCCACCCCCACCCCCACCCCCTTCTCTGGCAGCCACCAAAAAGTTCTCTGTATCTATGAACTTTTTTTTTCTTCTTGTTTGTTTGTTTTTAGATTCCATATATACGTGAGAGCACACGGTATTTGTCTTTCTCTGTCTTACTTATCTCACTTAGCATAATGTCCTCAAGGTCCTTCCATGTTGTTATAAGTGGCAAGATTTCATTTATTTTTTATGCCCAAATAATATTCCATTGTGTATATATGCCATATTTTCTTTATCCATTCATCCACTGATGGACACTTAGGTTGTTTCCATTTCTTGGCTATTGTAAATAATGCTGCAGTGAACATGGGGGTGCAGATGTTTTTTTGAATTAATATTTTCATTTTCTTCAAAGAAATACCCAGAAGTGGAGTTGCTGGATCATACAGTAGTTCTATTTTTAATTTTTTTTGAGGAACCTCCATACTGGTTTCCATAGTGGCTGCACCAATTTACATTCCCACCAACAGTGCATGAGGGTTCCTTTTTTTCCACATCCTTGCCAACACTTGTTATTTTTTGATAAGATTCACTCTAACAGATATGAGGTGATATCTCATTGTGGTCTTGATTTGCATTTCTGTTGATTAGCGATGATTAGTGATGTTGAGCATCTTTTCATGTACCTATTGGCCATCTGTATGTCTTCTTTGAAAAATGCCTGTTCAGATCTGCCCATTTTTTAATTGGAGGGTTTTGGTTTTTTACTGTTGAGTAGAGTCTATGTTTTTAAACTGCTAACACAGCCAAGCAAATACTTAAAAAAGAAGAATGAGAGATAAATAATATTACTAAATATTAAAGTCACTTAAAAACTATAGTAGTTAAAATAGAGGCATTTTTCAGTGGATAGAGAGATTAGTAGATTAATCATTACTATTATAGGCTATCATTACTGAGCAGTACCAACATGCTATGCCTGTTTTCTCATCTATAAGATGAGAATAATAATAGTGCCTGCCTCATAGAGTGGTTGTGAAGAATAAGTGAGTGTACACACACACACACACACACACACACACACGTGTACACACACATATTATTAAAGGTTAAAAGATATTTGTTGTCGTTAGCCATAGTAGAATAAAAGAGAAAAGCACAGAAAACTGACTCTACTATGTATGAGAATATAGTATCTGATTACAGGTGATGAGGGGAAAAGATAGGCTATTAAGTAGATGGTGCTGGCAGAGTTGAGTGAATTATATAGAAGTCAGACATTTTTATCTATATTTAAAAAAAATCTACATCTAAACAGTGAAAAATAATACCAGCTGTAGAGGTTAATCATTTTCTATATCCATGATATCACTGGAGGAAATTTTTGATTAATAGTTAAACGTGTGTGGAGAAGATTGTAATAAGCATGCCATCAAGGGCAGAAGCTATAAGTAAGAAGATGGAAAGATCTGACTACATAAAAATTTAGAATTCCTTTTGTAAAAACAGACAGGAATGCTGTGTAAATGATTAATGACACAGTATGCTAGAGTAGGGAGGCCACACGCACCATATATAACAGGAAGTTAATATTCTTAATATGTGAAGAACTCTTATGAAATAATAAAGAAAAGACCGTAAAAATAGAAAAACAAACCAAAGACCATATAATCTTCCAGGAAGAATTACAAATGACCAATGGACATAGAAAAAGATGCTAAGGTTCATGAGTAATCAAAAAAAAAAAGAAACAAAAATTCAGAAAACAGTCTTCACCTTGAATTTTACAGTGATTTAAAAAGATAGACCTTCAGGGACATAATAATAATATGTAAATAACTGCAATGGAAGAAAAACAGATGATTTACAAAGTATTTTGTTGGATCAGAAGAAAGAGACCTCATCTACATTGTGATATCAGAATGTGGTAGCGTGAGACTGTCTTTGAAGTATAGGCATATAGGCATAATAATTAACAAGAAGTGAAAAGTGAGGGAAAGTTTGTCAGCCTCTCTTTTGAGAGGTTTGGCAGTAGGTGGAAAGAGAGATAAGTAACCATAGCTTTGACTTTGTCATGGTCAAGGACATGGTTTTAAAATCAGGGAGTCCTGAGGCTCCTTGGAGACAGGAAGGAACCAGTAGAGAAGGAGAAATTGAAGCCGTTAGTGTAGAGAGGTAGAGTTGAGGCAGTAAGGTCTGTAGAGAGATTAGAAACAAGGAAGCAAGAATACATCTCGGAAGTGGAAGAAGAAAAGAAGTAAAAGCACACACATTTTTAAATGTGAGGGAGCTGAGGAAGTGAAGATTGTTCACTCTGCATGGCATTCATCTGAAGTAGTGGCTGGTAAGAGATGGAATGCTTGTGGGACAAGGGGAGTGAAAAATGGTTTGCAGAAGCTGCTCTGGGATCATGCTACGGACCAGTAAGCAATAGAAAACAAATATTGCAGGACTTGATTGAGGTCCTAGCTGAGACTCCATAGCATGGACTCGTGTGCTGTCTAAGTGGAATGAGGGAGAGCAAGGGGCCAGGGGCTGCTAGTGTTGCTGAAAACTCGCCGTCTGTGCACCAGTGGCGAATCGAATCTCAGAGACAGAGTTTTGGGTGAAGGAGGAAAGAATAGCTTTCTTGCTTTGCCAGTCAAAGGGGGACACAGAGGGGTCATGACCCTCAAAAACTATGTCTCCCAACCTAGGAGGATTTGGTGAGGAGTTTTACAGCAGCGGTTCAAGGGCTGGGTTGCTGATAAGGATCAGAGTGTGTGCAGGTCCTGCACTCCTTTAATCTGGTCTCCTGTCGTCTCTTGATGAGCTTCTCTGGTTCCTTTCATCTGGCCTCAGGTGGTCTTCTCTGGAATGAAGGATGCTAACATCTTCCGTTTGTTGGGGGTTTTAGTTCTGTAAAGAGTTTAAGGATATTGTTATGTGTATGCCTTGAGGTGGAACCAGGACCTGCCCCAAGGCTGCACTATTGTTTCTTGACTGCTCCTCTCTTGTCTCTGCCTGCCCTCCCTTCCCTGATTAGCAACTGTTTGGACCTTGCCCTTTGGAACTCAGGGAAGTTCGTGGAGGCTGACGGCTATCCCGTACAAGAATAGGGAGGACAGAATCAGGGGACAGAAAGTTCTTCTATGCCCAGAAGCCCCACAGGGTCCTGCTCCGTTTCACTAGGGGGATGGCCAGTGCATGGATGGAGTAACTGTCTTCAGCATACAGAGGCGAAGCTAGGAAGAATGAACTCAGAGGAAAGGAAGGACCAAATGAAGGGGGGGTAGTGTGCTGGGGAAGGAGTTGGTGGAAGAGAGGGAAGACAGGACTAGGGGCAGAGAAGGAGAGTATTAGAGAATTTAAGATATTGGCAGTAGAACTTTTAGACCATTAACTTCTTATTCATATTTTATTAGTCTTTTTGCTCATACGGGAATTTTCTAATGCTGCTTGTTTGAATTAAAATATTACTTCTTTTAAAGGCCTCAAGGACTACTATAGAAAATCTTCTGAACAAATAATTAACATTTCCAAAATCACTCTGATAGAAAAGAAAAGAGGAAAGTATACGGGAAAGAATTTTAAAGTGCTGGTGGAAAACATAGCAGTTTCTTAGGAATTTGTTTTCTTAGGTAACTGTAGAAAATATTTTCAAAGGAGGGGCAAATAAATATGAATAAAAATTATAAGAATAACTGTGATTTACATGATTTAAATTCCTGTTTGTATTTGGGAATTCAACCAAAAGAGAAAAATGTGTTAACGTCTTATAGCACTAAATGAATTTTTTGAAAAATCTTGGTTTGCCTAGGCTAACCTTTTTACCTCTGTTAATAGAAACTATTGATATTGAAAACGTCTATAACCTACTTAGTGCCAACTCTTTAAAAAGTAACATGAAACGAACTTGATTTTGTTTCTTGCTAAATAAAAGAGAAATTCTAGAATAAAAGTCATGTCTATTTAAATAATAGAAAGATTATACTTTTTTTGAACCAGTAAGAAAAACGCAAAACACTAGAACTTCTGGAATTTGGGCAAATAAAGGGAAATACCTACTCTGATGCAACTCATTCAAAGCAACTGATAGTCATAGTATTCCGCAGTACAGATTATTAACCGAACCAATTATTCTTATTGAATGAAATAAATTTTTGCTTACATATTATATTCACTTGATCTTCTCTCTATTGAAGTAGTACTGTCTGAAAGAGTTTTAAGTCTCTCAGGAAGCTTTTGATCTAGTTGATGAGACATCTACATGCTAGTAGTTTTAGACCCCTCGTAACCGGTATAGAAAATATTTGCCGATTCAAGAGTGACGGTGATTTGCAATGGCAGTGCATTAATAAAGACATGGGAAGGAGACGGACATGGCGTGTTTGAGAGAGGAGAGAAGTGGTTCAGTGGGGAAGGGACTTACCCTGCAATATAGGGAGAGAGAAGGCAATTGAAAAGATAAAATGTGATTATAGATCCTTGAGTTTAAGGAATTTGAGCGTCATCAACAGAGCAATCCACTCTGTGAATTTTGAGCAAGGGAGTAGCTGGCGGAAGTTATTGTTTTACAAAACTTTGGTGGCTCTATGTCATATGTTTGAGGGAGACAAGGAGAAGCAGAGACCAGTAGACTTTTTGCAGTCTTAGCAGGAGCGAGACTAATTTCTTTGGCTGTGATAATATTTAAATAGTAGAAATGATAGAAAATGGTAATTAACTGAATATGGTGGGTTAAAAAGGAAATAGTAAAATAATAGCTTCAGTCTTTGGGTCTCTGAGACATGGAAATATATGCTTCCATCATAGAAAAAAAATTGTTGGAGTTGAGAGTCAAGAGCCTACTTGACTTTGGAAATGTTCTGTGAAGATGATTGAGTTTCAGTAAGCAATTTAGGTTGGAAATACAGAATAGATAATCTATAAGAAGGTGTTGGTTTAAGTCTTGAGGAGACAGACTTCACCATGAAGAGGTAGGGCCATCATAAATGTTAAACAGCCAAACCTGTGCTTAGCAGCTCTCTGTTAACTGTTGGTTTGCAACAAAACATAACCCCTAAAGACTAGTCAGTCTTTTCACTAGTTTATTATTCTGATTAAATTTTACAAAACTTTTCTGTTATAGAGCTCCTTATTTTTAGTTTTAGAACTCAGCGTTGTTCAAAGGTATATACTTAAAGGTATATATAATAATCTACAGGATAACAGAAAGGAATCAATCATAAACTTAAAGCTTAGCTTAAACATCAGGCTCTACCACATCATCAGGCAGACTTGAGTGCAGATCTCCCCTCCCCAGCTTACCTGGTGCCCAAGGCTATCCTCATCTATAAAACTGCACCCTGAGATTAAATGAGGAAATATCTATAAATTACATTCATCCAACAAATATTTGCTGAGCACTTATGGGTGTTATGGAAATGTAATGAGTTTAATTTTGGACTTTTCAACTTGAGGTACGTTCAAGTGAAATTATCCAGCTGGTCATGAGATTTACAAGTCTGGAGTTCACAGGAGTAGAGTAGAAACATACCTTTGGGAGTCACCGTATATAATTGGTGATTAAAAGTATGAGTAGGATTGAGATTCTGTCAGGACGGATGGACGCGCACACACACACACATACACCATGTAGTAGACCAAGGACAGAGTCATGGGAAACACCAATGTTTAAGTGCTAAGAGCTCCCTAAGGGAGAAAGAAGAAGAAATGATCAGTAGTTTAGGAGAAGGCACAGAAAAGCGTGATATCACAGAAGCCTAGGGAATAGAGTTTCAAGGAAAAAAGGTAAACAGAAATAGTGGCAATGCAGCAAAGAGCCCTGGTAAATTAGGGATGGGAAACAGTGTTTCTTGGATTTTTAGTTCGGAGACATTCTAATTTTAGAGCAGCAATTTTAGCAGAGTCGTGAGGACAGAAGGTAAATGACAGGGGATGGAGAAATAATGTAAACTGTAAACTAATATTTCATATACCTTAAATGGAAAGGATAGGAAAAACATGGGGTGGAGAAAGAACTTTTTCCCTCTAATGAGAAGCTCCAAGTCAGTTATCAAAAAAGAGGAAGGAACTTGTCCAGAAGAAGGAGTTGTAAATAGGAGAGAGGGAGCTAATTAAGAAGGAAGTGTTGGGAACGTGGGCAGCAGCGGTGAGTTACCTTAAACAGGAAGAGGAACGCCTTGTTGACTGATGCCTGCAGGGTAGCGCTAAAGATAGGGATGGGAGATGGGAGATGCGGTGGGAGGAGAATAGTTGAGGGAGATCACACATTATGCCCTCACTATGCCAGGAAGTAGGAGACAGGTGAAGAGGTCAAGATTTAAAAGGATTGGCCTATTAGGAATAGCCTTTGGGTGCAATAGCAGTGGAAGCTGACCAAAGAAAAGGAATCATAAATATGGCAGCAGTGGGAGTCTAGCCGAGGTTGGAGACCATACATCTCTAAATCACCTAGCAAGGATGGCCATGGCTATGAGGCTTTCTCTGGCAACTCTCAGATACTTGGGGTATCAGTGGTGTTAAATTCCCTTGTCTTGGATGTACAGGCCGTAGATGATCATAAGAATAAAGGGTCAAACCAGTAAGTTAATTTCAGGAATAAAAATCTGTGCTGTATACTTCAAAGCTCAAAGCTTTTCAGTGTTTGGTTATGGCTATAGAACAAACACCAGAATCCTAGGCTAGAATGTTTAAGGTTTCCAACATAAAATTCTGACCGTGCCTCTCACTGCACCCTTACATGCACCGAACACGACATTTCGGCTGAATGGGGCTTCTTGCTAATTTTTGAATGATTTTTTTTCTCTCCTAACTTTCACTTCGGTTACTTTGCTTCTGCTGTTTACTCAGCTTGTGGAACCTTACATCTCTACTTTTGAAATCATGACGTGATTAAAACTCAGTTCATTTGTTACCTGGTTTGTAACCCCAGTCAGGAGTGATATGTGGCTTCTCAACATCTGTTATCCCTTGTTTGTACCACTTTCATATTACTTTTCATGCTTTATTTCAAAATAATTTCTACTAACTTTTAAATTCCTTGACTGCAGGGTACCATATTTTTGCCATCTTTGTAGTATTTCACAGTGCCAATACAATGCTTTTTCCTGTAGTAAGCATGTAGTAAATATTTACTGAACAGACATTGTATTATATATTTACACTAAGTAGCAAGATAGGACCTTTAAAAGAAAATAATGTTTTGCCTTTTCTATAGTCTAATTTTCAAGGTTTATTTTTAAATGTTATTTCATTAACCTCTTCTAATGTGAATATTTTGTCCCATAGGTATGGCATGAATTGCCTTATTCAGTTTGAAGATTTTGCCAATATAAATGCATTTCGGCTCCTGAAAAAGTATCAAAACCAGTACTGCACATTCAATGATGATATTCAAGGTAATCAGATTTTCACTGCATGTAGATCAAGACCAACATGTCCTGATATTAGTTTGTAATTTTATAATGATTCAAATTCAGTAAATTTGCACTGGATACCGATTAAATACCAGGGATTATGCTTGATGATTTCACACATTATTTCTCATTTAATTTTACGTATTTGAGAAAAGTACTCTGTGACTTTAGAATGTACCATATTACGTGTGAGCTAGAGAACAGGTGCCCTAAAATCTGATAAAATCCCCAGTGATTATGGCTAAACAAAGAATAAAATGTATGAAAATATATTATTCATTGTTTAAAATGAAGACCGTATATTTTTCTCTCTTCAGCCTTCATCTCAGTCAGTTTTCTAAGCTTAGAGATCAGTCACAGTTTCTGAGCTTTACCCCAGCAGAAGCTGCCTTCGTATACAGTGTGTACCAGTGCGTTCGTATACAGTGTGGTTTCCTGTTTGTCTTTGATTGATTGTAGATGCTTGGCTACCAGCTTTTGTCTAAGTTACTTGTTTTGTTTCTCACTAAGCCTTTTTTTGCAACTCTCTCTAGATCCACCCCCCCACCAACCCACCTCCCCAAATCCGAAACCTTCCAATGAGAATCTTACTCTTCCTGTTTCGTGAAGGGCAGGTAGAATAAAAGCGCAGGCAGAGATCCAAAGGAGGAAGACCATAGTAAGTTCTGGCAACCTGAAAGAAGATCACAAATGGCTTCCATTTCACTCATCGCAGTGAACATTTTTCAGGGTTGACCTTACTTGGGTTCTCAGCAGCATTTAACATTGTAGACCCCACTGTCTTCCCTGAAATACTCTCTTCCGTCAACTTCCGTGTCACATGCCCCTGCTGACTTGCTTCCTACCTCTTTGAATTTTCACCCTTTTTTTTTTTCCAGGTTCATCCCTCTCTGACTTGCTATTAAATGCCAGAACACTGCAACACTCAGTCCCAGGCCCTTTTCTCTTTGTTCTATTATATCTTAGGTATATACTGCAAGGCCACCCATCCCACTAGCAGATTTATATATTTAGCCCAGACTTCTTTGAATTCTGGGTCCACATACCCATCTGGTTATTTAAAATTTCCTCTGGGATGTCTCAAAGTTATCTCATACTCAACCTCCCCACCATCAAACTCTTATTTCCCCACCAACCTCAGCCTTCTTCGTGTGTTCTCCTTCTCCGTGAATTCCTGATGTCTCTCTCTTCTTCATCTCTCCCTGCCAAATACACTCCATCACTCATCCTCCTGATTTTCTGTTGTAAAAGTCTGTCTCTTCCACAGATTCCTCTCCATTAACCTAAGGTAAGTTACCATCATCTCTCCTAAATAATGGGCATTTTCTAAGAAATCTGTCCACATTTACTGTTGCTTCCCCTTCTTATGTGTTCTCTCCATAGTATGACTGCAGTTTGCCAGATGTAGACGTAGGAGCTGAGAATTTTGTGACAAGCCAAAGTTTTCTTTTTGCCGTAGATATCTAGTCATATCATCCGTTCCATAAAATACTTGAATGGTTTTCCATTGCACTTAAGATGAAAGGTGAAAGTCATAAATATGGTCCAAAATGCATGGTCTGGTCCCTACCTGTCTCTCCAACCTCATTTTTTTTTTGGCCATTCTAGCCATCACTGTCTTTTTCAGGTCCAAACATAAGCCAGACTTCTTCCTGTCACAGGGTCTATTCAAATGCTGATCCATCCTCCTAGAATACTCTTCCCTCCCCTCTTCAAATCTCTTCTCAATCATGACATTCCTCAGGAGAATCTTCTGGATCCTTGTGCTAAGTCAAATCTACCTATCATAGGCTTGCATAGCCCTACTTATATTTCCCTTGTTGAACTTATCACAGAAACAGTTCTATATATTTATGTAATTAAAAAAATTAATATCTCCCTCCCCACTAAACTTTAAGCTCTGTGAAGGACAAGAATATGTCTGTTTTGTTCATCACCTTGTCATTAATACAGTGCCCAGCCCATAGAAGGTACTTAATGTTAATGAAATGAATGACTGTAACACGTCCAAAGCAGGAGTTAGCAAACTACAGCCTATGGGCTAAATCCAGCCCACTGTCTGTTTTTGTAAAGTTTTCTTGCCACACAGCCATGCCCATTTGTTTATGTATTATTTATGATTGCTTTTGTAAGTCTGGGGCAGACATCATGTGACCACAAACCCTAAAATACTTACTATCTGGCCATGTACAGAAAGAGTTTGGCAACCTCTGGTCTAAAAAGAATTGGTGAGGGTCGAACTAAGGAATTAGGTTGGCTAAGGTAGGCGTGCATTTTGGAGAGAACCCTTTCACTGTTTTCAGTGTAGAGACTAGATTCATTGGGAGCAAACCTAAAGGCTGTTGCTGTAGTCCAAGTGCATGGTGATGGTGCCTGGTTCTGGGAAAATGCCAGTCAAGACTAAGAAATAGATGAGTAGTTGTTGATGATGAGGGTGAGGAAATGGCCAAGGATAGAGCCTAGGTGTTTGCCTTGAAGAACGGGTAGAATGGGAAAGCAGTAACTAAGAATGAGAAAATGAGAGGCATTATAACATATAGATGTTAAGAACTCTGGGGTCAGACTGACTTGCTTTGCTCCTTCTTCGTTGGCTGTGGACTTTGATCAATTGACTTCACCTCTCTGAGTTTTAATTTCTCATCTATGGCAGGAAGTTATATAATAGCTTCTATTTTTTTCTTTGGAAATGAGAGGATTAGAAGTTTGATGAGGGTAAAGGGAATTTGAAAGAACTGCTGTAGAGGACTAGAGAGCCATCTGACCATGAAACACAAAAGGATTCAGTAGTGGTGCTGAGGGTCCACTGAAGTTGAAAACCACAAACATACCATGACCCCAGGCTGAGCAGCTTGAGTGCAAGAGCTTAGAGTAGGCAAGGCCAGGATGGTCAGTTGGGTTTATCTATGCTGGGTATTTTATGTGTTTGTGCAGAGAAAGGACAACGGGTTAAGAGTTAAGGTTAAAGTATGACCATAGCACTAAGTTGGATAGAGAAGGAAGTGAAGATATAAGGATGAGTGGATAGGGCCAAAGGGCTAGATTCCCATGAAATTAAACAATAGGTATAATGGGGATAATTGAGTAAAGAACTGGAAAGGTAGGAGATTGCGACCATGATGAGTGAGGTATTCTAATGTAGTTCTTCCAAGAAGGATTAGTTCTGAGAGATGAACCAAGATGAAACTTAGGAGGAATGTAGCCAAAGTGGAGTAAGATGAATGCCATTGGAAATGAGGTGGTCAAAGAAAAGCTTACATGTAAAATGAGGATGATAATATTTCTCTCGTAGAGTTTATATTGTGGACAAAATAGTTATTTGTGAAAATACTATCAACTGAAATATACTTTATAATTTTTAAAATTGACTATGCTTAAGTTCTTTAGTATAACATAGCTATGTAAATATAGTGTATTTAAAGATAAGGAGTCTCTTTTTACGTTTTGAGGCACACTAACGTAATTGGTCTACTCTTTCTTTTCCTAAAATCCTTTGTGATGTTAATTACATTATTACTTTATTGCCATCTTCGTGACAAAGATCCTTATGTTATTTCAACTTCATTTTCTTTTTGTATTCATTTTTTTGAGTGTTTATTTATAAGAAGTGAATATGTGGAGGATTTCAGAAAGGAAATGAAGACAGTCTAATTTTAATGTGCTATAACCCTAACTTGAAGATATAATATATAATGATAGAGTGCCTCTGATGCTACAGACATAGGCTTTGTAGATCAGTGTCTATAAGTCACTTATCAGTTCATTTTGTAGTAGTCTCTAAAGTAGCCACCAGTTAACTGTTGAACAAAACTGTCCTGTCCTTTCTTTAATAGTCTATATCTTTTGATTTTGTGGGTCTCACAGAAATGTCTGTATAGACGTTAAAGACCGGTACTGCACAGTTTTGAATCATTTTACAGAATAAATAGGTATCAGAGTTCTTCAAAAGAACGCTAAATCCAAATCATCAAACAAAATGAGCAATTAGGAATTAGGGTCAGCATTTCTGTCAACTGTGGCCAAGAATTTAGGGGTCAAGGCTTGGGCTGCATCAGCATTAAAGTCAGGAGCACAGGAAATCTGAGGCAGATGCCAGGCCAAGCCAAGAGCACTGCATGTGGAGCTGCCCTGAGAATCCACAGCGGAACATTTCCCCCAGCAGATCACCCCTATGGAGCGTTAAATAACTAGTTTTCACCTCAACTAATCTGCCTAAAGTATAATCTGCACACACACAGTCTACATATTTCCACATTTTAGGGTCCTACTGCCTTAGCCAACAGAAAGTTACGTTTGAGAAAAATGGGTCTAATCTCTGACTAGACAAAACTTGTGGCAAGTTATTGGGGTTCTGACTAGAAATGACCAAACTGTTTTGTGCTTTCTCCATACCAAAATAGTGTCCTTAGTGACACATCTTCCCCATATGTTTCTGTTTTACCTTTTTAACCTTATGTTTTTACTATTTTGCCCACAGATGTCATACTTTCCTCACTGTGGGCATAGAAATTGCATTCTAGTGCCAACAAAAATAATTACATAACTATTACAGCCTTACCATGTAAATAAATGCTTTTACACTGGGCCTTTGGGGGAACTTTCTTTCTTTTTTTTTTTTTTTAACAGATGTGTTATTTAAATTTATTAGCATTTTATGAAAAGTATTTGATTTTTAAAAATACTTAAATTCTACTATATTAATGATCTAAAATAATCTTAAATGATAGAGATTTTAGTTCAAAATTTATTTAGACCTTAATGCATTCTAATTATAAATTATTGCTAACTAGAAGAAGTGTGCAAATTAGCTATTAAGAAATGGAAATTACGGGACTTCCCTGGCGGTCCAGTGGTTTAAGACTTCACCTTCCAATGCAGGGGGTGCGGGTTCGATCCCACATGCCTCGCGACCAAAAACCCAAAACATAAAACAGAAGCAATATTGTAACAAATGCAATAAAGACTTTAAAAATGGTCCACATAAAAAAAAAAAGAATTTTAAGACAAAGAAAGAAAACAGAAATGGAGATTTAATAATATAATCTGGAGACCATCAGAATTCAACAAATTCAGATCAAAAGAATAAGGTCTCATCCTTTGGTCTTTAAAATCAGCTGCAGGGCTTCCCTGGTGGCGCAGTGGTTCAGAGTCAGCCTGCCGATGCAGGGGACACGGGTTCGTGCCCCGGTCCGGGAGGATCCCACATGCCGCGGAGCGGCTGGGCCCGTGAGCCATGGCTGCTGAGCCTGCGCGTCTGGAGCCTGTGCTCCGCAGTGGGAGAGGCCACAACAGTGAGAGGCCCGCGTGCCGCAAAAAAAAAAAAAAAAAATCAGCTGCAAAAAGAGATTTTTCTTCCCATAATACCCTCTCTGGAATAGCTATTCTCTAACTTGACATTCTAAGTAATTTACATAGAAATTTTTGCCATCATGAACTAGCTCGTTAGGATTTTTAAAAATAAGGTAAATGTAGCCTAATCTTATACCAAATGCTTTGATAATTGAAAAGATCAAAGTCAGACATGGTAGAACAGACATTTCACAAATGAAGGAATACCATTGACCTGAAAACATGTTTTAAAGTTTAACCACACCAAGTTTTAAAAAGCGTATTAAACAGCAGATGACAAACTCATTTTCTGTATCAAGCTGGCAAAGGTTTTTATTGTAATCCCAACTGTTAATGATGCTTTAGGAAAATGAACACTCTTGTACATTGATGTTGGGAATATAAATTGGTACAACTCTTGGGGTGGCAGTACATGTCACAGATCTTAATATTATGCAGATCTTTGATCCAAGAATTCTGTTTTTAGAAATTTATCCTCTGCAGCCGAAGGTGTGCAAAACAAATATACAGGGATATTTAGCTAGTTAGTTTACATATTTGTTTATTTTCAAAATGAGATGTGATTGACATATAACACTGTATTAATTTTAGGTGTACAGCTTAATGGTTTGATACACGTATGTATTGCTAAATGATCACCACAACAAGTTAACATCCATCACCACACATAGTTACAAATTCTTTTTTTCTTGTGATAAGAACTTTAAAGATCTACTCTTGTGCCAACTTTCAATGTACAATATAGTATTATTAACCTAGTCACCATGATGTACATTACACCCCCAGAACTTATTTATCTTCTAACTGGAAGTCTGTGCCTTTGACTCCCTGTACCCATTTTGTACAACTGCCACCAGTCTGTTCCCTGTATCTATGTGTTTGTTTTTTGTTTTAGATTCCACATATAAGGGAGACAGAGTGTTTGTCTTTCTCTGTCTGATTTGTTTCACTTAGCATAATGCCCTCACGGTTCATCCCTGTTGTCACAAAAGATAGAATTTCTTACCTTTTAGTGGTTGAATAACATTCATATATATATATCTACTTCACATTTTCTTTACCCATTCATTTGTCATTGGACACTTGGGTTGTTTCCACGTCTTGGCAATTGTAAATAATGCTACAGTGAACATAGGGGTGCATGTATCTTTTCAAGACGGTGATTTCGTTTCCTGCAGAGAAATACGCAGAAGTGGAATTGCTGGGTCACATAGTAATTCTAGTTTTAATTTTTTGAGGAACCTCCATAATGTTTTCGGAAAACACATAGAGGCTGCACCAATTTACATTCCCACCAGCAGTGCACCAGGGTTCTTTTTTTTCTACATCCTTGACAACATGTGTTATTTTTTTTTTGTCTTTTTTTTTTTTAATACCAGAAATTTAGTTTATTCAGGAAGAGCAGAGGAATTGCAATTTGGGAAATGCATCCTGTAGCAAATTACAGGAGGGTCCCTTGTCTTTTTGATAATAGCCATTCAAACAGGTGTGAGGTAATATCCCAGTCTGGTTTTGAATGGCATTCCCCTGATGGTTAGTGAGGTCTTGCCCATTTGTATGTCTTCTCTGGAAAAATGTCTATTCAGATAAAGATATTTACTGTGATGTTATGTTTAATGGCAAAAATCAGAAAGCCTCTAAATACCCAAAGATACAGGTTTGGTTAAATAAATTATCACAGGTTCATCCTATAGGATATTACAACTATACAAAATAATATTTTAAAATATATTATTGATATGGTAAGATAGTCAACAAAATATTTTTAGGTGATAAAAATATGTTAAATAAGTATGTTAAAATAATAAGCATGGCATGAGATTTTTTTAAATTAATTTTTATTGGAATATAGTTGATTAACAATGTTGGGTTAGTTTCAGAGGTACAGCAAAATGAATCAGTTATACATATACATATATCCACTCTTTTTTAGATTCTATTCCCATGAAATATTTTTCTATAAAGTTTTCTTGAATTTGCATATATCAGGTAGAGAAAGAACTTGTAAGAATGTACATCAGAATGTTGAAAACTACGGTACCTAGACAATGGGATTATAGGTGACATATTTATTATTATATTATTTATTATTCCTGCCAGTGTCAACTTTCTGCCAGTGTTCTTCAAGCCAAGTAGGGAAAGAATAAACTTTCATTTAGTCTTTCTTATTTTGAGTATGGTACCGTTGCACCCATTATCCCTGGAACCTTACAATTATGTCTGGTGCCTTACAGTCCGGAGACCCTCTTTAGAAAATAAACCTCTAGGGGCTTCCCTGGTGGCGCAGTGGTTGAGAGTCCGCCTGCCGATGCAGGGGACACGGGTTCGTGCCCCGGTCCGGGAAGATCCCACATGCCGTGGAGCAGCTGGGCCCGTGAGCCATGGCCGCTGAGCCTGCGCGTCCGGAGCCTGTGCTCCGCAACGGGAGAGGCCACAGCAGTGAGAGGCCCGCGTACCGCAAAAAAAAAAAAAAAAAAAGAAAAGAAACCTCTAGTTTCTTTCTAAACCTCCAGGGTGTGGGAGAGTCAACTGTGTGCCGACAGGAGAGGGAAGTGGATCTGGGTTCAGACAACTTCTTAACAGATTTTTGAGCAGCTTCCTGTGTGTATCCTCTCTTTTATCCCCACTTCCAGAGGTACTTGGTGCCTCCTACACTCAGGCCCTCAGGACCGGGGTAGGTACCCTGGACCTCTCACATTCACCCCTCAGGACCAGGGTAGGTACCCAGGACCTCTCACATTCACCCCTCAGGACCAGGGTAGGTGCCCTGGACCTCTCACATTCACCCCTCAGGACCGGGGTAGGTGCCCTGGACCTCTCACATTCACCCCTCAGGACCGGGGTAGGTGCCCTGGACCTCTCACATTCACCCCTCAGGACCGGGGTAGGTGCCCTAAACGCCTCAGTCTGTGTGCTTAAACACATTTATTCATCCTCCTCCTGCCTCTAGTTCTTGTTCTTCACCTGATCTATTTATCTAGTAAAGCACTGTAATAATTGGATTATACATAAGTCTTCTCTACTAGTTTTATATAGTAAGTCTAATCAGATTTAATAAATGAATTGCATTAGTAGAAGTGATTCTTTGATAAAAGGTAAGACTGATATTTAATAACCACAGCAAAGGGACAGCATAAATGGTGACTTAATGTTAAAGTTGTACACAAAGACAATAGAAGTTTCTACACTTTTAAGATTGACCCTTTAGTATCTCGCTAACAATGTTAAATGTTAAGTACTCTTTAAAAGTGATAGTACAAAGATAAACTTTAACCTGTCTTTGATTTCCTAAAAGTTTAGTTTTCAATCTCAAAGCAGAAGTTACTTTGGAACAATTTAATGTGGAGACTCACATTTTTATGTAACATCAACTTGTCACATTTACTCCCTTGATTGCAATGAAATTTAAATCAAGGCAGTATCAGGCGGTAGGACCAGGTTGTGTAGAAGAATCATGTTCAAGTTCACCTTTTGGTAGTGCTAAATATTTCTAATTTTGTTAATTAATTCTGTAAAGAGAAGTTTAGATGTTTCATTATGTCCTCAGGAAATATTATAAAATATATTTTTAAAATTTATTTATTTTATTTATTTATTTTTGGCTGCGTTGGGTCTTCGTTGCTGTGCGCAGGTTTTCTCTAGTTGCGGCGAGTGGGGGCTTCTCTTGTTGCGGAGCACGGGCTCTAGGCGCGCATGCTTCAGTAGTTGTGGCACGTGGGCTCTAGAGAGCAAGCTCAGTAGTTGTGGCACACGGGCTTAGTTGCTCTGCGGCATGTGGGATCTTCCCGGACCAGGGCTCGAACCCATGTCTCCTGCGTTGGCAGGTGGATTCTTAACCGCTGCATCACCAGGGAATCCCCATAAAATATACTTTTAAATATAAGGCTCTGATATCCAGTGTAGATAGAGACTTATTTTGCCTTATTTGGGGTAATATGTCTGAACTTAAAACATTTTGAGTTTTAGTGCAGAATGATGTAGCATAACCATATAAAAATATCACACATTATAGCTAGTATCTTTTGGAATATTTTATTCTGTCTATCCTTAAATGCCCAATTCTATTTAAAAATCAAAACAATAGTATAGACACAGTGATTGTTGATGATACTTCAACTTTGACTCTTCAGCTCGTTAAATCTTGGGGTGCTGGTAGAATCTGTAGAGACCCTTCAAGTTACAGAATCTCAGAGTTGGAAGGGAGCTTAGAGTCCCTTAAATCCAAACTTCTGGCCAATGTAGAGACAGTTTGAGATGCTATTTGTGAATAAGTGTTCATCTAGTGTCTGGATAGCTGTACCTCTCTAATTAAAATTCTCTTTTCATCTGTTTAACAACTCTAGTCAATCTGTCTTGTTGTATGAAGCAAATACCATTCTAAACCTGCCATGGTATCTTTCTTACGTAGATCAGCGCCTTATTTTTACACAGGCTTTCATCATAAATAATATATAGAAGAGTGACCTTTGTGTGATGTGTGACTTAATTGCAATTCATAATGTGTAGCATGGCGGCTCAAAATTGCAAGCATTTTATATTTGTGTTCCTAAATAAAAAACATGCAAGAGACACACAGCTCTTCAATAATTAATCATTTATTGTGATCTTATTTGTGACTACCAAATTCTATAAGAAAGAAGCAAACAACCAAAAGATTCAAAAGAACAAATCTACTGATGGTGCAATGTTTAATGCATCTTTGGTATTTGGCATACATAACGCTTCATCATTGTGTCACTCTTCAAACCTATTCTAATCTATGTTTTTTGGTTTATTTTTATTTTTTTAACTAAATGAGAGTGTTTAAAATTTCACTAGGCTTTACTACCCAGCTGAGTGATCTAGGAATCATAGGTAGAATGTTACTTTAGAGGAGTAAATTGTAGATACAACAGGGAGGTACTGCAGGAAGCTTCAGAGTTATATTTCAGACGTGAACCATGAAGGAATTGAGCCATGTAATTATGTTCAAAGCAAAAGAACTGCTCTGTGATCTGTGAAAGCTTATATGGCAAAGTAATAAAATTAGAACTGGTGAAGTTTCTACTACCATGAGGCATGATGAGGAAAGCTCAGTTTTTATCCTAAATGATTTTTACATTAATTTTGTCCAGTGTCCTTGGGATTCACCAGTGATTTATCATAGGTAGGAAGCTGATTAAAGACTGCACCAACATCAGTTTTTCGTTGCTATTAACTGTTAATTTTTCCAATTGAAAATTAAAACATTTAAATTTTCTAATAGCACTTAGTATTTTTTGATCTCATATAATACAGTGATTTTACAGCTGAGCAAACTGATAAATACAATGATTTCTCTAAATTCATTCAGCTAGTAAACAGGTTGAGCTGGAAATCCACCTAAGAATCCAGACCCCATGTTCTTTTTTATTTATTGATCTATTTATCTATCTATTTATTTTAAAATTGAAGTATAGTTGATTTACAATGTTGTGTTAACTACTGCTGTGCAGAAAAGTGATTCAGTTTGAATATATATATATTCTTTTTTAAAATATTCTTTTCCATTATGGTTTATCATAGGATATTGAATACAGTTCTCTGTGCTATACAGTAGGACCTTGTTGTTTATCCATCCTATATATAAAAGCTTACATCTGCTAAACCCAACCTCCCACTCCTAATTTATCCCTCCCCCTCCACCTTTCCCCCCTGGGAACCATAACTTTGTTTTCTACATCTGTGACTCTATTTCTGTTTTGTAAATAACTTCATTTGTATCATTGTTTTAGATTCCATATATAAGTGATGTCATATGATATTTGTCTTTCTCTTTCTGACTTACTTCACTTAGTATGATAATCTCTGGTTGCATCCATGTTGCTGCAAATGGCATTATTTCATTCTTTTTTGTGGCCGAGTAATATTCCATTGTATATACATATATACCACACCTTCTTTATCCATTCTTCTGTCAGTGGACATTTAGATTGTTTTTATGTCTTGGCTATTGTGAATAGTGCTGCTAGGAACATAGGGGTGCATGAATCTTTTTGAATTATAGTTTTTTCTGGATATATGCCCAGGAGTGGGATTGCTGGATCCTATGGTAGCTCTATTTTTAGTTTTCTGAGGAACCTCCATACTGTTTTCCACAGTGGCTGCACCAACTTACATTCCCACCAACAGTGTAGGAGGGTTCCCTCTTCTGCACATCCTCTCCAGCAGGTTCTTAGTCACTGCATCACCAAATTCAGCCACAGAACCTTCTTTTTTGGAAAGTTTTCAACAGTCGTTAAGTTGCTGTCTTAAAAGACAGATGTCAGTAGCCTGAGAATTTCACGTCAAATGCAAGCGTGGGGTCAGACAACCGCAGGTTCCTTTTCTGCACCAGTTAACCTGTTGTGTGATGATTTCAAGACATGAGTATCAGTTTGAGGCTTGGGATTCGGGATACAGCAGCGCCCATGTGAGGATTGCTCAGGGTGTTTCTTGTTGCAGGAACGGCATCTGTCGCAGTTGCTGGCATCCTTGCAGCCCTTCGAATAACCAAGAATAAGCTGTCTGATCAAACAGTACTATTCCAAGGAGCTGGAGAGGTACCTGCCTTATGTAGGGCTTACGTTCTCCTACAGTAGTGAACATAACATTCATTCTAATTACTCATGAATTTGAAGTTTGAGGTAGTCTCTCAAATTTTTAGTTTATTGAAACTATAGGTTTTACTGAAAGATTCTTCAAATTAAGTATTGAGGCATATTAATTTTTCACAGGAGACTTTAGAGGCATAGAGATATTTTCACAGTTTTCAATTTGTAAGATTATCAGATGTTGCTGTGGGTTTTTGTTAGGCATATTTAAGGTGCCATGCAGGAACCAAAAAAGTTTCCAGTGTATGACTAATTATATATAAAAACCTTTAAGTATTTAAGCTATTATAGCCGATGCTAACTTTTAGTATCCTCCAGTGTCACATACCAACATTTTCTTAACTTGACTGACAATTCAATGTGCACATTCATAACTATATAGAAGTTTCTTAGAAAAAATATCTTGAATTGAAGATTCATCATGCAGTATAACCATTCACACGCAAAAGAACTAAAACATTTAAAATTGTTGGAAAGAGTTGGCAGGAATACAAAATAATGCTGTTTCCTGTTCTCTTTTTCTATGGGTTAATCATTTGAAAGAAGAAAATTAGACTCGTTATAATAATTCACCCCCAAAATAGAAATTAAAATGTCAATTTAGTTTGAGCTTCTTGTGAGAAAACTGCCAAAATCTTTTTAGAATTATAGAATGTAATAAATGGGGAAATGCTTCGTGGCTATACATATTTTAAGAAGCCTTAAATTTTCAAATTTAATATGATTATGAATAAATGTATTACACTGGAAGAAACTGTATACTGTCTTGGGTTTGATTTTACTTGTTCTTAAAATAAAGCAAAATACATGAAGCTAAAACTTACAAGATATAACCATGTGAAAGAATTCAGGGTGTAAGTCACAAATTTATTTTCATATCAGAATAAAAATCAAGGTTAAATTACAGCTCATTAAAATTTGATTTTTTTTTATTTCTGTGAATTGTTACATGCTGTACTTAATTTTAGTAAACTTCTTTAAATTTCCAAAGGGTTTTGTTGAATGCCACAGGCCAGTTCTTGGTACTCAGCAGGAGAGAGGTATTCATGGTTGGATGATTCAAAACTGGCCCTTGTTTGTCCCTGAAAAGGTTTTGGAAATTTCACAGATCATCTCCAAATTTATCATATACCAAAGGAGTTGTTTCCTTTAATCTTGCAAGAAATCTCACAGTACTTTCTTTGTCCAAATTAAGAGAGTAAATAAATGCTCGGGAACACATATTTTAAGTGTTCCATTTTATTGCCTAATTGGTCAAGTTCTCATCCAAATGACCAGGCTTCATTCTTCCAATTCAGTTAGCAGAGCTTGAACTGAACAATAAGCAATACAGTCTCATAAGCAAGGTTGAGCAGTTCATTATTTTAAATTCAATATTTTCTTATTAGAGGAAATCTTAATTGTATGAACAAGGTTAAAGATGCTGACAACCAAGGATATCACTGGTTTATCTGTGGCTCAGTATAAAGCAGCATAATAGTGATTCTGTTGTAATAAAAAGAGTAAATAATTGTCATTTAGCAGAACCCAAATGTGACAAAAATACTTCACTCCCAGTACAAGTGAAGAAGAATATAGCTCTTTCGGTCAACAGAGCCATTTTGTACTTCCTTGTTCACAGTGACGAAATGAGGTAAAATGTGACTCTTGATAAGGGATTATGTGGAACAACATGAAACATTTTTGTTTTTAAGGCTGCCTTAGGGATTGCGCACTTGATTGTTATGGCCATGGAGAAAGAAGGTTTACCAAAGGAGAAAGCCATGAAGAAGATATGGTTGGTGGACTCGAAAGGATTAATAGTTAAGGTAAGAATTTGTCATTTTTAACCAGATACAGTATTTTAATCAGTACCCCATTCTGGACGCCCATCTTAAAGACAACTACTGTTTCCACCTACCTCACCTCCAACACTGTGTTAAAAGAGTAGCCATTGCACACGAATGACCATGTCATACAATAATGCGGGTACTCTTCTGAATAAAGAAGAAAACTATGGCTCGGCCATTGTATCCGTCTGTGATGTGAGTAGGCTTTTCACAGCTCCATCGGTTGTCTGCCCGCGTGAATTCATTTAGTTTCTAAGTGAGGTGGTTTGAGACTGATACGGGTGAAAGACTTCAGTCCAGCTCCTTTCACTAAGGGCTGCCTGTCAAATTGCACACTGGCTGGAAAGAAAGAAGGAAAAAAATGAAACAGCTCTTTTACCAGCTACTTTCTCTTAACCAGAGTCTTGAGAGTTTTCATGGTAATTCCTGAGAAGAACTTTAATAAATGGGCTGTTTCAGTGTTAACTTCCTTGAGGTTGTCTCCCAGCTTTAATGGAGACAATAGTATCCACGTTATAGGGTTATTGTGAGAAGCTAAATAAGAGTAGGAAGGTGACCATGATCCAGTTATAAGGCGTTATTATTACTGCTGCCAGATGTGCACATCACTCTCTCTTCCTTAAACTGCCAGAGAAAATATACTTGTAAATCCCCCTTCCACATGAAGGAGAATTTTTTTTTTTTTTGTGGTATGCGGGCCTCTCATCGCTGTGGCCTCTCCCGCTGTGGAGCACAGGCTCCGGACGCGCAGGCTCAGCGGCCATGGCTCATGGGCCCAGCCGCTCCGTGGCATGTGGGATCTTCCCAGACCGGGGCACGAACCCATGTCCCCTGCATCGGCAGGCGGACTCTCAACCACTGCGCCACCAGGGAAGCCCTAAGGTGAATTTTTAAAAAAATCAGTGATAAGCAATGTATCCAGGAATTTAATAGAGAAACAAATGTGAATGTGTGCTGACTTTCTGGAAAGCTATTTTATGTGTATCCAAGAGTCTTTAAAAGTTTATGCTTCTGATCCAACAGTTTCCATTCTAAGAATCTTTACCATAGAGATAGAGATGTGTACAGTGTTTTATGTGTGAGGGTGTTATCACAGCACTATTTACATTTGTGAAATGTTTCATCATACAGTAATTATAATAGTGATATGTTATACTTACCTAAATAAAGGATAATTGTGACATGAATTGGGGAATAGCCCCTGTAATATACAGACTTAAAGTTATTTTCAAAGAACTATAAAATAACCTTAAAGGATTCATAATATAATGTTAGGTGAAAATAGGAAAACACTATATTATATGTAACTATTTTGCTTTAAAAATTGAGTTGTATATGAAAGAGAAAGAAATGCATCAAATACATATTACTTTAAAACTTACTTTTAGTGCCTTTCTCCATATTCCAGATTCTCCTTAATCATTGTGTTTCTTTAAAAGCTAGAAGATGTTCATTTTTAAAAAGATATAGATCAAGAAATTTTGCTTTAAATGAAGAAAAAGTATATGCATAACTGTTTGTAGAACATGAGTATCTATAAAACCGTGAAACAAAACAGAAAGTACCTTTATAACATCTCCTGGGACCAAATAATAATAATTTTATTAATTTCATTAACAATAAATAATAACAGTGTAATTGTTTATAGTATATAAGAAATAAAGTTTTAAGTTTGTTGGCTTAAAAATTCCTATTGCTTTAAAGAATCAGCATAACTATAAAAAATTGTACACTGTGGCCACATGAAGTATACTGTCATGAAATAAGAACATTTACTGAGTGAAATCATCTGTGGCTCAGGCATTATACTTGTGGGGACACAGTAAGGCCCTTGATCTCAGGAGGCTCCCAGCCTAGTGGGAAAAACTCAAACAAGCCAAGAGTTACAACTCCACGTGACAATGTTACAGAAGTATGTCCTTGGTGCCAGGGGTGCACAGGACATGGTGCTTCCACCACACTAAAGAGAAGAACAGGGAGGCTGAGGACGGTTCCAAAACAAGGTGTCTTTCCAGCTGAGTTTGAAAGGAAGAGTTGGGAGTTGATCTCGAGTCTCCATAGACATCTTAAACTTCTTATATGCAAAACTGAGATAAGGGAAGCTGAGTGGCAAGTTCACTCTGAGATCTTGATTGAAGCTACGGATCATGTCTTCTACCTCTCTATCTTCAAAGCCCTACTGGTGTCTAGTAATTGACAATAAATATGTTGTTAATAAATGAGTTAATGAATGAGGTTCTTCCGGGCAGAAGAACAGCATTTGCAAAAGAAAATGTTTTGCGAGAAGAGACACTTAGGGATTAGGTTTGAAAGGAATCGAGTGATGACAGGTGATGAAGGCTCTTCTAAATCCTGAACATGAGCAGTTTTCAGCCTCTTGTCACTCTGATGGCCTTGTGGAGGATGGACTGAAATGAGGTGCAGCTAAGAAACTAGTTACAAAGCTGTTGCAGTAATACAGATCAAAGTTAATTAAGGCCTGAAATAAAGCAGTGACTAAGAGGGTCGGTGAAAGATGTTTGATTCAGTAGATATTTAGGATACAGGATTGGCGTACTTAGTAACCGATTAAATATGGAAGGAGAAGTAGAGCAGAGGAAGGAATCTAGCAGGACTCCTTGGGTGTATAGGTAAGTGATGTGGCCATTAATGTTACAAAAAAAAAAAAGGAATAACGAATAGGCCAGTTTAAGGGAAAGGTAATGAGATCAGTTTCGGACATAGCAAGTTTAAGGTGCCCGTGGAGACCTCAGATAGAGGTGTCCCTTTGGCAGTTGGAGAGACAAGACTGACGCTTGGGAAAAGGATCTGGGCTCCCAGAGGTGGAGGTTTGAGGATCATCATATGTATATAGTGGGAGCCATGGAAAACGCTGTACAAACTGTGCTGTACTTAGGGATGCAATACATGCGAGAATCAGAAAAGGTGAAAGCCCGCGACTGTGATTTTCTTTCATGATTTCTCATGACATTTCAATGGGAAATCTTCAAAAAAATACATAGATTTTAGCATCTCAAGTACTTTTAACTAGATTAACTGAACTGAGACTCCAAATTCCATGGATTACAATACTTGGAGGGACATGTATTACAGCATGACTAGTATTTGGAATAACTGTGAAATTGTTGCCTAGACCTAATCAGTCACTCTTACTTCATGTCTTTTACTTGCCAAAATAAAGAGCTGCATATGTTCTGCTTGCCAAGATAAATAAAGTTATGTTTTAAAAGATTCTTATATATTTAATAGTTTTTGTGCTATTTAATGTAAGAGAAACTTCAATTCACTTTTTCTTTCATGTTTTTAAACCATCAGAATTATAATGTTGATTTTTGTGGCAGAACTAATAAATCTTAGAGTAACTACTAAATTGGTATAATCTTGCTTTCAGTTTTGCATGATTTTTTGGTGCTTGTTATCCTTTATTCTTAGTATTTTTTACAACCTCTCTTGAAAACCAGTAATAATCATTTTATTAATTTCATTAACTTACATGCAGTTGTTTATAATAGATAAAAAATATCTTAAAGTTCTAAATAAAATTTTTTATTAGTCGAACTCCTTCAGTCTTTAAACCCATAAAACCCAAACTATAAAGTAACACTGTGAGGTTAGCGCATTTATGGAGTTATGTAATCATCAGACTAGATAATTAGTATTCTAATGTGTTGTCTGTTTTCAGTTTTTGTTTTCAACTCCACATCTATAGTATTTTCTATCATTTACCTCATATCCATATGTACTATAATTATCAATATCTTAAATAATTCATCAGTATCAGTAAGGTTGATTGAAATGGATTATTTCGTCACTGATAATACTCAGATATCTTAGTTTAGTGTCTTACAGCAAGAAACAGTTGACATACTATTTAGCCCACTAAGATTAGTACATTTTAATATAAACAAACTAATACTTGGTTTAAAAGAAATCCTTCCAAACTAAAAATTAGAGGGAGAATAAATACAGTAAAGAAAGGATAAAAAGGAGCGCTCCCAGCATGACTAGTATTTGCATTTCACAATGTTAATTTGGAGCATTTTTAGGGAGGACAAGAAGCCACAAAACAAAAACCAATCCAGACTTAATCTTTTTCTTAAATAAATATATCTTGGCTTTCACTAATAAACCAAGTGAATGTTGATGCAGGAAACTCCAAAATAAAATGTAGGGTATTAATAGGTATCATGAAGGATAGACTTCCTCTAACACAGAATAGGACTGTAGTATTTTATTTTATTTTTATTTTATTTTGTTCTGTTTGGCACAGTTCTGTTTTCAATTATTTAAAAAAGTTTTTTGCTTTACAGTTATAGTTAAATGTGTGGTTCCTGTAAGAAAGAGATAGTAACTAAAAGTATTTTATATGTTGCAAGGGTAGTTGTTTCCTTCCTGAGAGTTTAATCTTTAGGTCTAGGGCTGGAAACTCCATGCTGTATGGAAAAAGTTTTCCTTTCCCCTGTGATGTTATCAGAATTTTAGCCAGTGATACTGTCACCACCTTGAATGATGGTTAATACATTGCATACACTGTGGTTTTAAAAAAAAAAATTCTGATTCCTAAGAAACTTTGAAGCTTGGTGAAAAGTATCTGGCTGGCTTTTTTTTCCTCCCTCTTTTCCATTTCTTATTGAGCATATGATCACTATATATGTAGGTACTAAAAAGCGCAGAGGCGTAAGTTATATACACGAGTCTTAAAGACAGAAAATTATGGACATGGACTTTTAGCAAATACAAAATTAAATACTGATGGAGTTAACCACCTGTTATCTTCCGTTATGACCACTCTGCACCCCTTTGTTATGCTCTAACGTGGAAAACACTTTTGTCACATCGTTCATCTTCTTTTAGTCTGTCCTTGAGATGACGAAACTGAGCTCTGAGCTCTTCAGCAAGCACACACACTCGCGCTGCGAGTGAAACGTTATTGACTGACAGGTTCTGTCTTCAGATAAAGAGGGGCCAGATTCAACTCTGATAACCTATCGACATGACAACAAAAACAGGCCAGTAAAATGGGGCAGATTGTCCAAGCAGGCACGGATTCCAGAGTTCTTCTGGTACCTGTGTGTAGGGAGGAATGCATAGTTATCAGTGGCAGTGCAGTTATTTTTTATTTATTTATTTTTTTTGCGGTACGTGGGCCTCTCACTGTTGTGGCCTCTCCCGCTGCGGAGCCCAGGCTCCGGACGCGCAGGCTCAGTGGCCATGGCTCACGGGCCCAGCCGCTCCGCGGCGTGTGTGATCTTCCCGGACCAGGGCACGAACCCGTGTCCCCTGCATCGGCAGGCGGACTCTCAACCACTGTGCCACCAGGGAAGCCCCCACAATTAATTTTTTATACCTCTCCTGGGTCATGAAATGCTACCTCAAAATCCTGACAGTCTTTGCCACCTTCCTCCCTACCCCCAGCAGAGCAAATGTTGCTTTTGAGAAAGGTAGTAGTTCAGTATGGTTGTATCTCCTGTGCTAAGAATCAGCACAAAACAAGGGGTGGCGGGGGGGAAACCAAAGAAATAATAATATTCAAAAGAAACTCCCAGCTATTTGTAGTACATTTGGTGTAATTAGAGACTCTTAAAAAAAGAAACACCATAGAATTTGGGGTTTCTGAGATAAAAAGTGCCCACATGCACGTTGCCAAATGAAGGTACAGTTTCAGCAAGGGATCCTGAATAGGGAGACTGAACTGATAAGAAATCTATATCCACATTCAGCTGAAGTGATGGGCGTAAAGAAGGTAGATTCCAAATTGGATTTTGAAAGGAGGAGAAAATTGAGCCATTGGCACAGAAAATAGAAGTCCAAAGGTAAAAGACATTGGCCTGAGTATTACAGATCTAGAGAATGTCACATTCCAATAGTTTTTAATCTAAACCAGATCATCACATCAACTTTGAAAATGGTATAGAAGATACTTGGGAGACCTTTATTTTTGTCTTTTGATTCTTCTGTTTTTGGCAAGTAGAGCCCTTGAGTGATGCTGGTTTGCATGATTTCTGGCCTTCTTTCAGTACTTATTCTCCCTTCGTTCCTAAGTCACCACCAAGAATTAAGCCTTTGGGGCTGAGGCTATAGGTAATTTATGTTTCTTGCTAGATGGATGTCTTCTGGCCAAGTTCTGGCTTTAGTGGCTAGGAGCTGCCAGTGCTGTTACTATGATTAATAAAGTAAGATGTTCATGATAAAAGCATACATCTTTTCATATAACGTTTATCTACCTTCTTGATGATTTGCTGCTCATTCCAGGAACCTTAGGTGGTTTAAACACATTAAATACTTTTCATTATATCTCGGGTTGCCAGCCAAAAGAGCACTACTAGAAATCTGTGCTTTTGCATTATTCTGTAGCTTTCCTCCTTTAGAACTCGTCATTTCATACTTTTTTGAAAACAGATCACATACCTTTTAAAAATGCTTCTGGTAGAGATCTGATAAATCCTTCAGTGCAGTGATTCTAAAAACTGGCTAATCACTTGAATCATCTGAGAAGCTTTTAAAAAATACAGATTCCAGGGCCTCGTCCTGGATTTGAATGAAAATATCTGGCAGCAGGGCTCAGGAATCTATTTTTCCTCAGGTGAGTCTGGCACTCAGTTGGCTTTGGAAAGTCCAAATCAGGTTCTTTTTTTTTGCGGTACGCGGGCCTCTCACTGTTGTGGCCTCTCCCGCTGCGGAGCACAGGCTCCAGACGCGCAGGCTCAGTGGCCATGGCGCACGGGCCCAGCCGCTCTGCGGCATGTGGGATCTTCCCGGACCGGGGCACGAACCCATGTCCCCTGCATCGGCAGGCGGACTCTCAACCACTGCGCCACCAGGGAAGCCCCAGGTTCATTTTTATTACACTGTCTTCATCACCAATCCAAACCGTTTTCTAGGTGGAGAAGCCAACATCTGTAGAAGTATCAAAGGACTTGCCCAAGGTCATGAGTGAATGGAAGGGCCTAAGGACTTCTCCACACTGATCCTGAGTCCCACGTTCAATCCCCAACACGTGTAGATGGCATTTATTGTGGCTAACTGGGGAGCTTTTCTTTCATTTTTTTGTATATCATTGAAGGTTTTCAGAAGTAACATAAATGTATTTGCTGTTCGCTATTAGAATGTATTCTGCTACTAGTTATTTATTCGTGTCCCTAAGCCAACAAAATTTATCACAATTTATACCAATTTATCTTGACCATGATCGACAGTTGTGAGGACAACATTGTAAAATACATTTTTAAATGTTTAATTTCCTGTTTGGGATAGTCTGGGACAGTAAGCTCAGGAAAATATTTTGAATTATTGAACTAAGAAAATGACGATTATGTCTCTCCCACCTTCAGATTATTCAACATCTTTTAAATTCATTTCACATTATGGATTTCTAGGTCCACATTCAATATGAACAGACTAGACCCTCTTCTCTCATTTACATGCTACTTGTAGCAGCTGTTCAATTCATATTATGCAAGGTTGAATTTGGTTATTTCAGCTGCTAGTAAAACTTTTCTAAGACTTTTACTCTCATGCTAGTTTTATTTATTTAATATATTTATTTATTTATTTTTGGCTGCGTTGGGTCTTTGTTGCTGCGTGCAGGCTTTCTCTAGTTGCGGCGAGCGGGGGCTGCTCTTAGCTGCGGTGCGCGGGCATCTTGCTGCGGTGACTTCTCTTATTGTGGAGCACGAGCTCTAGGTGCACGGGCTTCAGTAGTTGTGGCACACGGGCTCAGTAGTTGTGGCTCGCGGACTCTAGAGCGCAGGCTCAGTAGTTGTGGCGCACGGGCTTAGTTGCTCTGCCACATGTGGGATCTTCCTGAACCAGGGCTCGAATCCGTGTCCCCTGCTTTGGCAGGCAGATTCTTAACCACTGTGCCACCAGGGAAGCCCTCATGCTAGTTTTATTTTCTCATGTGGGAGGCTACTTCTTGGCTTGGTAATATAATGAAAATGAATAGATTTCTTCTTTTTTTAAAAAATTTATTTTTATTTATTTATTTTTGGCTGTGTTGGGTTTTTGTTGCTGCGCACGGGCTTTCTCTAATTGCGGCAGTTGGGGCTACTCTTCATTGTGGTGCGTGGGCCTCTCACTGTGGTGGCTTCTCTTGTTGCGGAGCATGGGCTCTAGGCACATGGGCTTCAGTAGTTGTAGCACATGGGCTCAGTAGTTGTGGTTCACAGGCTCTAGAGCACAGGCTCAGTAGTTGTGGCGCACGGGCTTAGTTGCTCCGCGGCATGTGGGATCTTCCCGGACCAGGGCTCAAACCCGTGTCCCCTGCATTGGCAGGCAGATTCTTAACCACTGCACCACGAGGGAAGCCCTAGATTTCCATTTTTATGGAGAGCCTATGCAAGTTTATTTAAAACTGTATAGCAGAAGCAGTTTAGATATATTTTCATTGGCGTGTTGTTTGTCAGTAGCTAAATGGTCAAGAATGGGTTGTTTCCTCAGACTGGGAACACCTTCACTGTGAGCTAGTAATTCTTCTGTTTCTTACTGTGGGCCACAGTGCTTTACCATGGATTGTGTGGAATCTATTGTTTTGTGAGCCCAAACATTTTCTAAAATAAACAAATCCGTGGTACATTTCCTCTTAAACTATTTTTAGTACTTCCTATTCTTATTTTGTTAATAACCCTGAAAATCTTATAAATGTCCTTTTTGCTCACAACCCTTTCAGTGGGCTTTCTGCTTCCTATTTCAAAGTAAACCACAGATAAAGATTAATTATAATATTCTACTGTTATTAAAGAAGAAAACTTGATACTAGAATGCATTAATATAACATTGAAAGAAAGTTCTAGGACATATGGTAATTCCTTAATCATATTCAGCACTGGTTATTCCTTTGATGGAATGTATTTGCATAATACTTAAACTTTGTCAGGTGGAAACCAAAAGACCAAGAGGCAAAACCCAGTGATTCATTCAGTCTTCTCTAAGAGATACGCATTTTATCAGCAGCTCTCAAGATTACCTTACGTTGCGTTGAGATGACTACAGTTGGTTTGGAGTAGGTGAATAGTTATCCTGAGATAGTTTTTCTTTGTTAGAGAACCTAGCAGAGGTTCTAGCATTAGATACCCTGAAAAGCAAATCTCTAAACCTTTGAAGAAGTAAGCACCAGGCCGAAGTTTGAGGAATAGTTCCTGTAACACATATCTGCATTAACAAGGGAGCTGCTGTCCCTGCCCATTTGAGAATCAGGATCTCGGCCACAAACAAGAAAGTTGCCAGATATGGTAGCTGCCACCCACTGTTCCTTAGCACCCACCTGTTGGTGGTGGACTAGAAACTAGAGACTGGAAACACAGCTGCCTGGAAACAAACACCACCACCACGAGCTTCCAGAAGAGCCGTATGGCTACCACTTCATGATGTGCATTTCTCCTTCAGTGTCCTGTGAAGGCACATTAGCTTGGTGAGTGCTCTGTGTAAAGCAGAAACCCTAGCTTCAAGGGAGTCTGGGGCCTATAATTTAGCCCTTTAGGCTCCATTGTACTGGAAGTAGTGCTAGGAGCAATTTGCATTTCTGCAGTATTTGCCATGTAGGACCTGAGTGAGATTTTAGTGTAGTTACTTGCCTTTATACCTGCAGTTGAGTATATGTGTTTCTGGGAAAGAGTAACAGGCCAAAACTATGTTAGCTTAGAATTCTGGAAGCTGAAGGTTATTATTCCCAGGAAATATATCTCCCCAAGCTGCACCTTTGTTTAGTACGTGTCCTAGAAATTGCCTCGTTGTGAGAATGAAAATAGTCATGAATTTTAGTTTATACTACTTCCAGAGAGAGTTCAGAAACAATTTAGGTAAATACTGTAACTGTCAAATGGCTCCAGACTCTTATTCCTATCCATGACCAGAATTTCTCCTTTTTTTAATAACGCATGATTATTTTTTGCCAAATAACCAAGCAGTAATAAGGGCATTGAGGTAGCAGGTGGATTGCAAAAGTGTTCTCATCAAATCATTTTGGGGAAAGGAAGCTCTTTTTTATTTTATTTTTTTAATTTTTATTTTTTATTGGAGTATAGTTGATTAACAATGTTGTGTTAGTTTCAGGTGTGCAGCAAAGTGATTGTTATACATACACATTCTGTTTTTTCAAATTCTTTTCCCAGTTAGGTTACTACAGAGTACTGAACAGAGTTTCCCGTGCTGTACAGTAGGTCCTTGTTGGTAATCTATTTTAAATATAGCAGTGTGTACATGTCCATCCCAAACTCCCAATCTATCCCTTCACCCCTCGGTAACCGTAAGTTCATTCTCTAAGTCTGTTTCTGCTTTGTAAATAAGTTCGTTTGTATCATTTTTTTTTTTTAGATTCCGCATATGAGCAATATCATATGATATTTGTCTTTCTCTGTCTGACTTACTTCACTGAGGAACCTCTTATTTTCAAAGAAACAGATAGGAATAACATTGGGTAAAAAGAAACGGTGGAATATGTAATCAAAATTAAAATCATCCCGAAATAGATAACCAACAAGGACCTACTGTATAGCACAGGGAACTATACTCAATATTTTGTAATAGCCTATAAGGGAAAAGAATCTGAAAAAGAGTATATAACTGAATCACTTTGCTATACACCTGAAACTAACACAACATTGTAATTCAACTGTACTTCAATAAAAAAAGAAAATAATAAAAAAAAAACAAACTAAAATCATCCCCTGTATCAGTTAGCTATTCCTATGTTATCGAAAGCCACAAAATCTCAGTGACATACGAACAATAATTATTTATTTTCTCACACACCTGTGGGTCAGAGTGGGTGGCTGTGATGATGCTACTGGGTGGCTCTGGGCTACAGGTTGGGTCCAGGTCTGCTTCACAAGGCTCGTCGTCTGTGGACCAGCAGGCTGGCTTGTACTTCCAAAGCAGTGGTGATGGTACAAGAGAATTACTCTTAAGGCCTAAGCTTGGAACTGGCACACTGTCATTTCGGCCCACATTTTATGGACCAGAGCAAGCCTCATGTTCAAATCCAAAGGCAAGGGGTCGGAAAGTATACTCTGCCTTTTGTAAAAGGAACTGTAAAGTATCATGGCAAAATCACTGACACAGGAAAGAGATGATGAGGAACTGGGGCCTAAATCAAAATCTGAATTATCTTTTTTTTTTTTTTTTGCGGTGCGCGGGCCTCTCACTGTTGTGGCCTCTCCCATTACGGAGCACAGGCTCGGGACGCGCAGGCTCAGCGGCCATGACTCACGGTCCCAGCGGCTCCGCGGCACGTGGGATTTTCCCGGACCGGGGCACGAACCCACGTCCCCTGCATCGGCAGGCGGACTCTCAACCGCTGCACCACCAGGGAAGCCCTATCAAAACTTTTGGGGGAGGATTCTTGTGGCATGCAGATACCTCTGTTTTCTTATTTGTGACTAATTAGCATTAAGCCTAGCTACTTTTTACATGCTAGGATGATGCTTAATTAACCTCTGTGATTGAGATATGTAACTGAAATAAGTTTCCCAGCTGTGAAGCTAAGAGAGTAGAGGATTGGGGCACCAGGTAGCCTCACCCCCCATTTAGTGCAAATTGTAAAGATTTCAGTATTGTAATAATTTTTTATATTATTAAAAGGCAATTTAAAAATCTTATAAATACGAAAGAATGGTTTGAGAATATTTAGTGGTTACTCACAAAATCAGTCTAGGTGTACATCAACTATTTGTGATAGACCTATGACAAGTTGTAAAGAGGCTATGATGATAGTTAGGTTTTATGGAATGATTTGATGCTGCCTGATGGAAGTACAGCAACTGAATTTATATGACTCTCTTGACTGATTTTTTCTTTAATAAACATGATGAACAAGAATATAGACTAACGATATTTGAGTTAATGTTACTAGAGCCTCAAATGTTCTCTCCTGAAGTGAATATGAAACAGGAAACCAAATTTGATTTGGAATGAATTAAATAAGGTGTTTTAAAATTGAGATATAATTGACATATAATGTTATATTAGTTTCAGGTGTACAACGTAATTATTCAACATTTGTATATATTGTGAAATGATTACCACAATAACTCTAGTTCACATCCATCATCACACATAGTTACAAATGTTTTTTCTTGTGATGAGAACTTTTAATATCTACTCTCTTAGTGACTTTCAATATACAGTATTATTAACTATTGTCAGCATGCTGTACATTACACCCGCAGGACCTATTTATCTTATAGCTGGAAGTTTGTACCTTTTGACCCCCTTCACCCATTTTTGCCTCCCCAGCCTCTGGCAACCACCAATCTGTTCTCTGTATCTATGAGTTTGTTGTTTGTTTGTTTGCTTTTTGTTTTTTCAGGTTCCACATATAAGTGAGATCATATAGTATTTGTCTTTCTTTGATTCACTTCACTTAGCATAATACCCTCAAGGTCTCTCCATGTTGTCACAAATGGCAAGATTTCCTTTTTTATGGCTGAATAATATTCCTGTGTGTGTGCATGTGTATTTTCTTTGTCCATTCATCCATTGATGGACGCTTAGGTTGCTTCCACTTCTTGGCTATTGTAAATAATGAGGCAGTGACCATGAGGACACATATATCTTTTCCAGTTAGTGTTAAATAAGATGATTTTTCGGTTTCTCAGATGTAGTATATTTTGATGTGCAGGGAAGAAAAGGTGTAAGATAAAACTTTTTAGAGCCCAGGGGTCAGTAATGGTGAATTCTGTTATTAGGATGCTGTTAGCTCTAAAGTCATGCTCATGACAGAAAACAGTGATACAGAAATAGCACTTTCCAGCACTTGCCACTACAAAAAAGGGTACTAGAATTATAAGTGCTAGAACTATGGTTTTTTCTTCTTCACAAAAATTTTAATTATAACAACTAACTTTGAGTTGTTGTTAAAAACTGGGCACAGTCCTAAGTGCTTTAGATATATTATTTAATTTGCTAAAAAGCTGATGAGGTAGAAATTCTAATTATTCTTATTTTATAGATGAAACGAGTACAAAGAGGTTCATATGTTTCAAGTTATCTATAATTCACATGTATTACTTTTAAAAACAAAAATAAAACGATAACTTTTTTATAAAAATTTTTGCTTTATATTAGAGTATAGTTGATTTACAGTGTTGTGTTAGTGTCAGGTATATAGCAGAGTGATTCAGTTATACGTATGCATATACCTATACTTTTTCAGATTCTTTTCCCATTTAGGATGATAATAACCTTTTAAAGCAAGAATATTGTACCATCTTCAGGATTAACAATTTGCATACAAGTTGACATATACCATTTGTAAAGTGTTTTTTCCAGGGCTGTACTGTGCTGTATTATTGGAAAGACTGATTTCTAGCACCTGTCTTGGGCAAATTGCTTGATATCTCAGAGCCTCTGTTTCCTCATGCAAAAACCTAATTGTATTTGCCCTACTTTTCAAATTGGTGAGGGGATCAAATGAAATATGTGAAAACAACCTTTAAGCTATAAAGTACCATATAAAGTTAGGTAGTGATTTATTATGTAGTCAAAATCTTAAAAATTTGTAGGTAGAATATTATTATTGTTATTATTATTTTAATAATTTAAAAGTCAAGCTTAATACGTAGTGTACTTAATTTAGCTATTGCTTCCTGGGAACAAAAAGCTATTGTATCACTCATTCTTTGATGAAAGCTTCAGTGAAGTAAGGAGATTGAATAATAGATGAATGAGGAGAATTCTAATTTGAGCAGATTTTTATTCCTGGTCGTAGAAGTTTGGATGAGAATTTCATGTTCAGATCTACTAATTATGTGGAAAGATACAATACTGAAAGAGCAGAAGAAAAAAAAAAGGAAGGACCAGATTTTCAGCTAACACTCCTCTCCCCCATCCTACGTTCTTTTTTGTAGCTAGGATATTAAATTAGATGTTTCCTAGATAATAATACATGGTACAATTATAATGAAAACATTACAAAATAAAAACATATAAAACTAATAATTATGTAGAACATCAAAGTATGATATAAATATGGCATCAAGTTCCATTCTTAGTGAGTAGTTCAGCCGCTAAAGGCAACTCTGCACACTCTAAGACACTGCTTTATCAACACAAATCGTGTCTAGTAAACAATATCTTTATTTAAATGATGTTTTTCGTTGCTCTTTGTTAATGCCAGTTTCTCATAAATGTCTGTAGAGTTAGGATTTTAAATATTAAATAATAATTAAATAAGGGCAAGACTTTATTTTGTTCACTGTTATATCCCCATTGCCTAGAACATTGTCTGAGACAAATCTTTGTTGCAAGGGTGAATGAAATAATACTCTGGTAATTGGAAAGGAGACTTTTAAGAACAGCTGGAAGACATAATACATAAAAATGTTAAGCATAAATATGGGTAATATGCATAATATTCTGAAATTTCTTTGACTCTCACATGTTTGGCAGATTTATCATTCCTTTTTATTTGCTGTACTTAGGGACGTGCTGCCTTAACACAAGAGAAAGAGGAATTTGCCCATGAACATGAAGAAATGAAGAACCTGGAAGCCATTGTTCGAGATATAAAACCAACCACCCTCATCGGTGAGCTTTGGCTTCTTCCTCCCCGCCATCAACCCTACCTCAACCCCACGTGGGCTTGATTTGTTTTCCTACTGCTGAATTTTGAGACGTAATTTAGCTTCTTGAAATTCTAACCTTTGGCGTTCGCAAACAAAATTACGCATTCCCTGAAGCAACAGTACCCCCTAGAGGCCTAGATTTGTAAATGCAGAGCCGTCTTCTTAATCTTACTGATGATCCCAGCTGAAGTATGTGGTTCCCTCTGCTCACTCTGTCAACCTGCCAATACCTGTCATATCCAGCACTTTGCCAGGCTTGATTATTCCAAATAGACAGTGGTTCTAAAAGGGAGGTGGTTTGGCCCCGAAAGGAAACATTTGGCAGTGTCAGGAGACATTCTTTGGTAGTCACAACTGGAGGGAGAAGGGGTGGTCAGAGCTCCGGACATTAGTGGGTAGAGCCTAAGGGTGCTGGTCCACAGACTCCAGTGCCCAGCGAAGCCTCCCCCCAGTAAGGAATTGTCCAACCCAAAACGTTTGTGGGGCCAAGGTTGAGAAAGACTGAACTAGACCCTCCTTGAAAACAGGGACCGTATTTCATGTCTTTATATAACTCAGTGTGTTACACACTGCATGTGCACCGTAAGGAGTTTACTATGGACGAATTTGTTGCGGTTGAAAAAAACTCAAAAGTTTTGAAACTTTGTATCCTTTATTTTGTGTGTATATAATGTCAACCCTTACTTGGTATTATACTCCATTTCTAGAAGCTCCTGTGACACAGATGACAATATTGAGAATAATGATGAGAACCATAGTAAAAACAAATACTTACTCCATGACAGGAGTTAATGGGTAGTAGTAAGCCTTTATTGTTGTTTTTTATAAAATATGTTCCATCAGGAATCTTACTTTTTCCATTCTCATTATGCTAATAGCTTTATTCTTCTGTTCAGTTTTTTTCAGTGAGTCATACTTCAGTTTTATCATTGAATCGGATGATTGTCTTAAGTGTTAGCACTGGATTATAAAATATGATTGCTTTATAGCCTGAGGGACTGAAATATACTTCTAGAATTGTTTACAGAGAGATAGTATATATTAGACACATTTATTTCCTGATAAAATTGCCTAGAATTCCTAGTGATTGGTCACTAAATTTATTAATGAGTCAAATGTTAAAGCTGTGATTTTTTTCATAGATACTTGCAGATTTGTAACCTTAAAGGTTGTTGGCATTAACGAACATCTCTTTTTTGTCACTTTAATACACATATTCTATATTTTGTTTAGGGGGTATTACAAAATGACCTGACATGTCTCATTGTTTGGGGGGCACTGGATTAATTAACCAATGATAGTCCTATTCACTGGTTTCTTGTTTCTACGTTAGGAGTTGCTGCGATTAGAGGTGCATTCTCAGAGCAAATTCTCAAAGACATGGCAACCTTCAATGAACGGCCTATTATTTTTGCTTTGAGTAATCCAACTAGCAAAGCAGAATGTACTGCAGAGCAGTGCTATAAACTGACCAAGGTAAAGCAAAAATGGAACTGATATTTTAATAGTCAGATTGTGATTCTTTGTAAGGGAGCCCAGGGTATCTAAGGTGCTTACCGGTTAACCTTTAAAAATTTTATAACCAAGACTGAAAGAACAGTGAACAGGTCATGAAGGATAAGAACCATATCCTTTTTTAGAATCTTGTATAAATCCTGTTCTTCAATAAAACAAAATAAACTTTGTAATGTTTTATTGATAATTTTCCTTAAGCGCTTTGGAAGTATCTAAGATTTAAACATAAAAGTTAAAAAGGAAAAAGCTTGATCCTAGATACTGATTAAAATAGCTTTTAACTAGCTATTCCCAAACATTGACGCACACAGTATAAAACCACAGTCTTATTTCTGCTTTGCTAACTCCTCCTGGGTTTGGATTTTGATGGCATGGGTGGAGCATTTGGGCAATTATTTTGACATCCAGCCTGACTGGGATAGGAGTCCTCAAAGCTTCAATACTTTACTGTTTCCAAAAAAAGTGACTTATTTTATACTGTGCTTGTATTAATATATATTTGACCAATATGTTGACAAGGGCCCTTTTTTTTCCTTAAAAGACTTGAAAATGTCATTACAACAAAACAGAAGTTGAGTCACATATATCTAACACTTTTATTTTGGAAAGAAATCTAAAATGAACTGGAAAGGATAAACAAGACAGAGTTATGTCACTCTGCATAAATCTAACTCAATGCATAAATAAAACTGCATAAATAAAACTGGATGGCTCTACTTCTTTAATACTGTATCCTTAAATGCTTATTACTAGAGTTGATGAAATTTTGCAAAGGAGCAACTCCATTGTTTATTTCTCTTATCTGGGATGGCGTCAGTATCCTCAGTAATTTAAGTTTTTATCCCATCTCTAGGTTGGGGAATTTGCCTCATGTAACTCAGTCCTTAAATCCTTAAAGCAGAAAAAAAAACCAATAACAAAACTTCAGCATAGCGCATTACACAGAGTAGGCACATAATAAATAAGTGTTTAAGTACATATTTTGTTTTGGCATATTTCAAAAAGCCTCAAAATTTCATAGATTCACCTATAATAGACGTAAACAAAATTAGCCAAATTTCTGTAGCTGTGTTTTTAAGTTCAAATGTGTCTGATATAAATGGCCTAAACTCTTTCTTATGATTTCGCCTAATGCTCTTATGTTGCTATATATAAAATTAAAAGTCATTTTGAAGCTGAAAACATCGGTTCAGCCAAAGGATTACAGAACAAGAAAGGGGCTGTTGCTGGATGTGAGTCTCTGCTGCTTCAGGCGCAGGTGAAGAGTCATCAGGAAGGGTTAAAAATACAAAGGGACCGTTGAATTCCGAAAAACTGTAACTATACCAAAAATGATATGGAGAGGTTTCCTTCTCCATATTAACAGTCTCTATATATGAGGGTATTTAGTTGTCTGTCGTTTATTTAATACCCTTCCTCCGTAAAATATGATGATGCTGGAGCGACTGGCCGGAGTGAAGGAGAGGAGGGCGGCAAACAGGTGTGTGTAGAATGTTGCAGGTCTCTTTCTCAAATATAATTTTCAAACGTATATATATATCAAATAACATATATATCAAATATGTATATCAAATGATAATTTAGTTACATTAGAAATTTGCTTGTAACAAAACACTTTATTTGCTAAACAAAGCAGACTTGAAGGTATCACACTTGTCTGAAAACAACACCTAATTTTGTGCAAGACATATCAGTGTCTGATAAACACCTAGATGAGAATTTCTATTTTTTTCTCATCTATTTTCCTCTTTTTATATCCTGAAAAGGTTGAATCATGTTATACTTAACCTTTATGGAAAAGGTATAGTATGACATGTGTTAAAAATGAATAAGTTAATATTATTAATATCATAATGGATTTAGACTCAAGGTAAGAGGGATGAAATTTATAACCCAATCTATTACCATTTAAACTATGCTTTGGGGATTTAGTGCTTTTTTAGACTTTTCAAATGCATTTCTTAGATTGTAGTGCTTTATTTGTTGAGGGTTTCCTATCCCTGTTTCAGAAGCCTGAACGCTTCCATCTATTATCGCCTCCCAGATCAGACAGACGCCCCCCTTTTGACTGGCAGTATGGAATACAGCACCTGACAGGCCCTAAGTTCATGCCATCTTAAAGCCTGTAATACATGGGATTCCTCAAAAATATTATGATGAAATATTAAGACCAGGAAAAAAATAAAGACAGTTTTAGACAATTACTGATAATTTAATCTTATTCTTATCTGCTAACCCCATTTGTGCTAATGAATTTTTTTCCTATATGACTTTTCAGATAATTCTTTACAATACAGAAATATATAAAATTTGTCCCAGTGATTACATTGGGAACCTGTTGACCTCTAAACTGTAACCTAAAATGTCATCTTTTCCAAGATTCAAACATTAACCTACCCTTTTTGTATTCAGAAGCCTGTAAGTGGAAGTCTGTAGTCTAGAGATGGTTGATGGGCCCGTGGATTGGACCACTGCCAACAACAGGATGGTGGTCTTGGGGTCTCCTGTTTTTTGCATGCTTCTCCTACGAATAGAGAGGCAGATAGAGAACAGAAATAATCACTCATTCCAGAACTTACTGCCAGCGTCATGATAGCTTGCTCACACTTATTAGGAAGTCAATGAAAAAATCAGACTTCTTTCTAACTACTCAATACTTGAATTACTGTCTTATGATCCATTTGTTTAAAGATAGCCTGCCTCTTTTTACAGTTGTGTGTCTGTGTTGCAGGGTCGTGCCATTTTTGCCAGTGGCAGTCCTTTTGACCCTGTCACTCTCCCAAGTGGACAGACCCTATATCCTGGCCAAGGCAACAATTCCTATGTGTTTCCTGGAGTTGCTCTCGGTGTGGTGGCGTGTGGACTGAGGCATATCACGGATAAGATTTTTCTCACCATTGCTGAGGTATAGTAAAATACTCTGTGTTCGCCAAGGCTGAAAAATCTCAAATCAGCTCCTTGTAGGTTGTCTACTGTTTTATTTATTTAGTATCCCAGCTCACTGTCTAGAAGGTGTAAAGTCCAAAGAAGATCAAATCTTTCCCAGTAGAGAGTAAGGGATGGGTAGTAACTTCACACTGAGTCACTAGGAAAGATTGTTCTTCAGTAGCCAGCAGAAAGACTATGTTCTGATTTCTTAAAAGAGAGCTTTTTAAAAATTGAAGTACAGTTGATGTACAATATTATATGTTACAGGTGTACAGCATAGTGATGCCCAATTTTCAAAGGTTATACTCCATCTCTAGCTATTATAAAATATTGGCTGTATTCCCCATGCTGTACAGTATGTCCTTGTAGCTTATTTGATACCTAAAAGTTTGTACCTTTTACTCCCCTACCCCTATATTACCCCTCCCCCTTTCCCCTCCCCACTGGTAACCACTAGTTTGTTCTCTATATCTGTGAGTCTGCTTCTTCTTTGTCATATTCACTAGTCTGTTGTATTTTTTAGAGTCCACATGTAAGTGACATCAGGCAGTATTTATCTTTCTCTGTCTGACTTATTTCACTTAGCATAATGCCCTCCAAGTCCATCCATGTTGCTGCAAATGGCAAAATTTCATTCTTTTTTATGGCTGAGTAGTATTCCATTATACGTATATACCACATCTTATTTATCCATTCACTTGTTAATGGACACTTAGGTTGCTTCCATATCTTGGCAATTGTAAATGATGCTGCTATGAACATAGGGGTGCAAGGATCTTTTCAAATTATAGTTTTGTCTGGATATATACCCAGGAGTGGAATTGCTGGGTCATATGGTAGTTCTACTTTTCGTTTTCTGAGGAACCGCCATACTGTTTTCCACAGTGGCTGCACCACTTTACATTCCCATCAACAGGGTATGAGAAAAGAAACCTTTTTTTTTTAAATCTTTACACTTTCAATTATGTTCTGTGACAGTAATGAGACAATAAAAATTTTGTTTCCAAATTATGGAGGAAGTGGTAAATATTTCTCCATGGAGAACCTACCTAGACGATGGCTTTTTTTTTTTTTGGCCATGCTTCGTGGCTTGCAGGATCTTAGTTCCCCAACCAGGGGTTGAACCTGGGCCCCAGCAGTGAAAGCACCGAATCCTAACCACTGGACTGCCAGGGAATTCCCGATGATGGCATTTTGAAGATTTAAGATGACAGTCTGTTAGAGAACGAACTTATGGTTACTGGGGGGAAGGGTAGGGGGAGGGATAGTTAGGGAGTTTGGGATTGACATGTACACACTGCTATATTTAAAATGGATAACCAACAAGGACCTACTGTGTAGCACAGGAAACTCTACTCAATATTCTGTAACGACCTAACTGGGAAAAGAATTTGAAAAAGAATAGATACATGTATATGTATAGCTGAATCACTTTTTTGTGCACCTGAAACTAACACAACATTGTTAATCAACTGTACTCCAATATAGAATAAAAAGTTAACAAAAAAGAACATACCTCTAATATCTACCTATCTACATATCTATCTAATAATCTTTGTAGTACTGTACTAATATAAGCATTATGGGGAAAAAAATGACAGTCTGATTTGGTATGGTGAAGTGTTTATTATTCAGGGTGCAGTGTAGAATACAGAAACCACTCTAGTACTTCAAGCAGAGAAGAAATTAAAACAGAGAATTCGGTGTTTGTAAAGTCATTAAAAGGACAGAAGTGGGCTCTTCTGTGGGCCTTCAGGAAGGATTCACAGAACAGCACAGAGAACAGCCGGTAGGGATGCTCTATTAAGCTACTGTTTAAGAACTGTGAAGGGTCTGAAATTTCACCTTACTTGCAGGCTAACAAGTCAGCCTGCCACAGATTCATAGATGCTGGCAAAAGACACAAAACTCTTAGGTCAGCCACAAAGGCACAAGAGGTACTCTGAACCTAAGGCTCCCATCAGTTCCCCTTGCCTCGCAAACCTCAGGGGGATGATACAGTGGTTGGCCCGATATTTGTAAAATCATGAGCTGTGGGTAATCAGAATGTTCACCTGGTTGATACGTCTGAGGAGGATGCAATTCATGAAGGAGAAATTTGAGTGAATTTCTTCTCTTGAAATGAAACCACGCTAACTAAACCCAACCAAGTAAAGCCTGATTAATGTTCACATATTTTCATCATGCAAACAGACTATTCTTTGCGTTGTGAAAGATTTTTATGTTATTGGTGTGATCTCAAGTAGCCTAAACCCGGGGTTTCGCGCCTTGGTGTCATTCTGTGAGAACAGAGGTCGGCCAGCTCTAATTCTCCTTTCTTTTTCTTCACTGCATTAAAAGCACGACGGCTGGTGTCTTAGAGCTTCTTTTTTTTTTTTTTCTTTTTTTTTTTTTTTTTTTTTTTTTGCGGTACGCGGGCCTCTCACTGTTGTGGCCTCTCCCGCTGCGGAGCACAGGCTCAGAGGCCATGGCTCACGGGCCCAGCCGCTCCGCGGCATGTGGGATCTTCCCGGACCGGGGCACGAACCCACATCCCCTGCATCGGCAGGTGGACTCTAAACCACTGCGCCACCAGGGAAGCCCTTAGAGCTTCTTTGACTCAAGAAATCATGTCTAATTACTTAGGAGGGCTTTTCAAAGTTGTTCTTACATTAAGGGAAATGTAGTCATTGTCTTTTATAGCAGACACATCAGAAGAAGAAAGATGATCTTTTTACTCGTGGTAGCCAGTGTTTTCTTTCCTAAATAACTCCAGCACCCTCTAGTGACAAATTTCATGAAAAAAAAAAAAGTCTTTCCAGTAAATCTACCCAGGGAAAGTAATAATTACTCTCAAACACCTCTGAAGGAAAACAGTAAGATGTGGTGAGGTTACTGGTGTTATTCTTATCATAGCCAGCTATCTCTCCGGCTGAATCTTGGCCTTTCCACTGTTCCCCTCTTAGGCTTCAACACGATATTCCTGTTTTTCATGCCACCTCATTGTTTTCTTTGTCATCCTTTCAAGTCCCCACCCCCCTTTTTTTTAAGACTTTTTTGATGCGGACCATTTTTTTAAAAGTCTTTATTGAGGGCTTCCCTGGTGGCGCAGCGGTTGAGAGTCCGCCTGCTGATGCAGGGGACATGGGTCCGTGCCCCGGTCCGGGAGGATCCCACATGCCGCGGAGCGGCTGGGCCCGTGAGCCATGGCTGCTGAGCCTGCGCGTCCGGAGCCTGTGCTCCGCAACGGGAGAGGCCACAGCAGTGAGAGGCCCGCGTACCGCAAAAAAAAAAAAAGTCTATTGAACCTGTCACAACAGTGCTTCTGTTCTATGTTTTGGGCCTCTGGCCGCAAGGCACATGGGATCCCAGCTCCCTGACCAGGGATCGAACCCGTACCTCTGCATTGGAAGGCGAAGTCTTCACTGGACCTCCAGGGAAGTCCCTCAAGTTCCTTTCAACTAAGCTTCTTCCTAGTATTCAGTTTTTTGCCCTCACTTTTCTCTTTCCTTTTAAAGTCTACTTTCACAGATCTCACACAATCTCTTATTTCCATTATCGTCATTCTAAAAGGGGCCAAGTCTGTATATCCCTATTCTTATCTTTCACCACATCTCCAGTGACCTGATGGGTATTTCCACCAAAATGCCCTGCTATTTCCTTAAATACGATGTAGAAAACCATTTCTTCTCTCCCCTTGCCCTCAATACCCACATTTCTGTTCGTGACACCCTTTCTAAGCGGCACCGAAGCTTAGAAGCCTGATGTTCTTTTTATCCTCCCTCAACCCAAAGCCTTTAAACACACCAGGCGTGTGCACACCCATGTAACTGTCCGATGTATCATCCTGCCTGGAAAACTCCGAGACTCATTCTCCACCTGTCTGAGCCTATCTTCAGGTCACGGCTTAAGTCCCACCTCGTCCTTGGGTCCTTTTGGGGCCTCTCTGACTCATTTTGATCTTTCTCCTTAGCCGTGGCCATCTTTAGCAAACACTTCATTTGATTCCTAGCTGTATTATGCTCTCGAGAGTTTCACGTATTGAACAATCAAGTCTTGCCTTATATTTAAATTGTATGTTATCTTCTCTGAAGACAGAAGGTCTCCCATATACTTCTTTCAAAACACCAGTAGCACTAGTGCAGTACTAAAGCACGTAGCAGAAACTGAGTAAATACTTACTGAATTAAATAGAACTAGTAGTCAGTAGTATTTATTAGTGAGAATAAATACAACACCACAGACACACCTCTAGAAGGGGCAAAAAGAAGAAGGTTCTTGTCTAGATTATATTTTGTAGTTAACAGAAGTAGCATGTAGGAGATCTAGGTGAATGTTTTGTTTGCCCACCCCAAATCTAGTAACTGTTAGGGTTATTGTCAAAGTACTAATTGGATCTCTTACGGAACTAGTAATCTCATGGATTGGCACCAATCTCAAAGACTATTCCAGCACATTTTTATATCACAAAGAGATTTTTGGATTTCTCGGTCCTCTGGACAGTCTCTGGGACCTCTGATGCTCCTTGGGGACAGCCCTGCTGGCCCTGCGCAGTCTGTGCAGCAGCCTGGAACAGTCTCCTCCCTCCTGTTCACATCTGGGAGGCAAACCTGGGCCTCCTACCCTCACACCCTCCTCCTAAGTCACCTGCTCTGTGTTCTCTCATTCTCCTTGCCCCCACCCTTTCTGCTATCTGCCCAGAGGGCACTAGAGAGATCCCCACTGACAGCAGCGTCTGGAGGAAACTGATTCATGTAAGTCACTGGATAACTGAAAACCCAGGTAACTTTAACGTTGATATAATACTATTATCTAACATATAATCCAAATTCAAATTTGCCAGTTATCCATAAAAAAGACCTTTATAGCCTCTAGACTACTCTTTTCATCTGCAAGAGCATTTCAGCCTTTCTGTTTCTTTTATGGCAATGACATTTTGAAGAGTACAGGCCAGTTGTTTTTTACAATGTTCCTCATGATTTAAGTTGTATGGTTAGAGGGTTTGGTTTAGGTTTGCCTAATAATTGAATCCTTCTCAGTAAATCACATCAGGAAGCACATAATGTCAATTTGCCTCATGTTTTTAAGCTACTTTATTGAGGTGTGATTGACATAACAAAAAGCTATATATCTTACAACTTGATGAATTTAGAGATAAGTAAGTATATACCTTTGAAACCATCACCACAATCCATGCCATACACAAATCTATCACCTCCAGAAGTTTTTTGTTTGTTTGTTTTTGTGGTATGAGGGCCTCTCACTTTGTGGCTTCTCCCGTTGCGGAGCACAGGCTCCGGACGCGCAGGCTCAGCGGCCATGGCTCACGGGCCCAGCCGCTCCGCGGCATGTGGGATCTTCCCAGACCGGGGCACGAACCCGTGTCCCCTGCTTCGGCAGGCGGACTCTCAACCACTGCGCCACCAGGGAAGCCCACCTCCAGAAGTTTTTTCCCACCCTCTTTATTCTTATTATGAATGTGTATGTGATAAGAATACTTAACATAAGATCTACCCTTGTAGCCCATTTTCACGTCTACACTGTTTCCTTTAGAAATAGGGACTGGTTTGGGGACAGCAAAGGCTGAGGCTACTTAGGCGATTTGGATAATCCAGAATCTGTATCCTGCTCTGCCATGTGAGTCGGAAATAGCTCTCTCGGCCTCCTGCTCTACCTCCCGTGCAAGAGTATGTGAGCTGGGAGCAAGGCCTGGCCAGCCTCTCCTCCTCTGTTTTCAGGGTCCTTTTCCATCACTTTTCTCATCCTCCTCTGCCTTTCTTACCCTTCTTCCCCCGTCCCTCTAGTGCATCAAACAAGAAAGCCACCAGCGTTCTATGGTACAGTAGAAAAGGAACTGGGTTAAGAGGAAACCCAGACACTCATCCCCATCTTTTTCACTATTTGTCTCCCGCCACCAGTCACCAAGCCTCTCTGAGCTCAGTTTTTCCACTGAGAAAGGGAGAGATGCAATTGGATGATGGCGTTAATGGGATCTGCTTTTATCCGCGACCATTCACCATTATCCTCACAACTACCACATTCTATGGTATGAAGTATTTTTTTGTCTTTCTTTTTTTTTTTTTTAAGGTTATAGCTCAGCAAGTATCAGATAAACACTTGGAAGAGGGCCGGCTTTATCCTCCTTTGGACACCATTAGAGATGTTTCTCTGAAAATTGCAGAAAAGGTAAAACCACTCTTGTTGAAGTCTCATTATTTTCCCTTCCACCTATGGCTGAATGTGCATGTTTAGGTATTAAAAATCCACTTCCTTGAAATATCTGTATCAACTTATTATGTCAGAAGTCAGAGAAATGAGGCCTGGTGCTTCGGCAGAGCTTAGGAACTATGTTTGATCCTTAGAGATAGGTTGAATCATTAATTTCCCCATCCTTTTTCTCTCCCATAATTCAGATAATGCATCATGGTTTCATTTCAGCTAAGCTTCCTCCATTTGGCCTTTTTTTTGGTTGATATCTTCCATATGACACTGAGATAGTCACCACAGTATTGCACATACGGTAGAGTGACAGACCTTGAACCACCTGCCTTATCCATGTCTCTGTGGATGTGTGGCACCTTGAAAATCACACTTGATTATACTGGGCAGAAAGCGAAACAGTGACAACAGAGAACTCAAAGCTGGCTGGTGTGGCGGGTGAGCTCTTCAAGGAACTAGCCGAGAAGCAGCTACATTTTCTACAACTAAGACGAGAGAGAAACCGACTCCTTTTGCAGGCTAGTTTTGTTCATTTACCAGGGCTGCCGTAACAAACCACCACAAGCTGGGTGACTCAGATGACAGACATTTATTTCCTCCCGGAGGCTAGAGATCTAAGGCGAAGGGGTTGGCGGGTCTGGTTTCTTTGGACGCCTCTCCCTGGCTTGCCGATGACCACCTCCTTGCTGGGTCCTCGTGTGGCCTTTCCTCTGTTTGCACATCCCTGGGGTCTCTTTGTGTGTCCAAGTTTTCCGTTCTTATAAGAACACCAGTCAACTTAAGTTAGAGCCCACCGGAATAGCATCATTTTAACTTAATTATCTGTTTAGAGGTCCTGTCTCCAAATACAGCCCCACTCTGAGGTACTAGAGGGTTAAGGCGTCAACATTTTCAGGTGACGTATTTCAGCCCACAGTCGTCGTCATATGTTGAAACTAGGGTTTCTCAACCTCAACGCTACGCACATGTGTCTGGGTTACTCTTTGTCACGGGGGCTGTCTTGGGCATTGTCGGACGTTTAGCAGCATCCCTGGCCCTTATGCACCAGATGCCAGTAGCCTCTGCAACAGGTGTGACAACCGAAAATGTCTCCAGACATTGCCAAATGTCCCCTTGGAGGCATATTTACTCCTGGCTGAAAACCAAAGCTATTGGCAAGTTTATCAGAACAACACTATTTAGATTTCATATGTCATGATTTATTTTGTTGATTCAGGGTAGATGCTTCAAAAACCAAGTAATCCTTCAAAAAAAAAAACTTCAGATAATCTGCTTGGTTATCTGTTTAGGAAAGAGTATGCTTATGTTTTCTCCTAATTTGTATCTACTAGTTTTAAACTAGTTTGAATTATTAATACACTGAACATCACATTATCCCTTTAAGTTCATTTTGAAGGGTTCAATGAAAAGGACTAGCATATGATCAGAGGGGTAACTAAGAAGACGAGGGACAGCAGGAGAGTATGAAAAACTCAGATGTTACACCTAGAAAGAGGAACGAACGCTGAGTGGATAAACAGAAATTGGGAAACCTGGACAAAGAATCAGCTTCAGGAAGGAAGGTGATATAAGTAGACTGCAGGTGTGTGGTATCCATGGCAGCGGGTTGGCCAAAAGGTTCGTTGTGGTTTTTGTAACGTCTTACAGAAAAACCCGAACGAACTTTTTGGCCAACCCACTACGTTCAAATGTACAATTCTAACAAGTAGACGGTGATGACTGAAACTTAAAGAGAGGCTGGATATAAAGGTGATCTACACGTGGGAACAGGTGAAGCTCTCGTCTTCCAGAGCGTCTGGCGTTGACGAGAAGGGGAGAGTGAAGATTTCACTGAGAGAGTGCATCGTTAATACAGTGTGTCCTGGGAGCAGAAAGACGAATGGATTTCCGCAGAGTCTGTGTCAGGAATGAAACAGAACATTTTATTATAAAAGTGATACAGCCTTTGCAAAAGAGGCACAGGGGAACTTCTGGGGGTGATGGAAATGTTCTGAAACTGGATGTGGTAACAGTTGCCCTATTCTGAATTTATAGAAGTAATTGGATTAAAAAAAAATTAAAAAAAAAGAAATAATTGGATTATATGTTAAAACTGTTGAATTTTGTGGTCAGTGAATTGTAACTCAAGAATATCTGTTAGGGCTTCCCTGGTGGCGCAGTGGTTGAGAGTCCGCCTGCCGATGCAGGGGACACGGGTTCGTGCCCCAGTCCGGGAAGATCCCACATGCCGCGGAGCGGCTGGGCCCGTGAGCCATGGCCGCTGAGCCTGCGCGTCAGGAGCCTGTGCTCCGCAACGGGAGAGGCCACAACAGTGAGAGGCCCGCGTACTGCAAAAAAAAAAAAAAAAAAAAAAAAAGAATATCTGTTAAAAACGTAGTAATACCACATCATAGGCACTCTGAAACATAGAAGAGAGGAAAATACCTGACATTCTGCCTTTCTGAAACAAGCATTGTCTTCATTTTGGCGTGTGTGTTTGCTTGCAGTCTGTTTTCGTGTTTGCTTTCTTTGCTAACAGTGTTGTAATAATGTGTAAGGGTGTATTCACATACTTCTGATCATGCTTTTTTCATAAACATTTTTCCACGGTACAGCACACTCTTTATAACTTTAATTTTTTCATAAACGCATAATTTTACATTGAGAAGAGACACTTCACCATTCTGATATTCTTCAAGATCACGCTTATTCAAATAAGTCTGTCATACGAGTAGCTCCTTAATGATTGCTTTCTTAAAGCCTGGAGTGAATGAAAGAGCACATATGGAGTGATTAATTTTGACAACAGGGAGAATCCATTCTTCTCAAAGAAAGCAGGGGAGGAGAATGTTTGAAGATACGGAGGAGACACTTCGAGTTGAGGAAAAGAGAAATTGAGATCATTCTCTTTGATCAGTTGGAATTTTCTCAGCAGAGTGATGAGAGTCAAATGGAGACGTGAGGAGGGGAAGGTTTGAAATGGACTTCGGGGAAATTGACTTGAGACAAAGTTTTTTTAGTTCGTTTTTGATTTTTAAAGGGTAAAAGCATAATGTGCAACCACATGGGCCCAAGTAAGGTTAGGAAAAGAATGACATGGCAGGAGACAGCTCTGAAAGGAGAAAGTCAGCACTGAGGGTTCCCCACAAAGACGTGGAGACAAGGTTCTGTGATAGCAGCAAGGCACAGAGCACGGAGACTGGCTCCAGAGCCCCGCTGATTAGAATCGGGAGACCCTGCGATAGAGAAAGAGGTTGTGTAGGAGGCCGTGGTCGGAATCGGGATTGCTGAAACTGCAGGGTATCTGAGTTCAAACTTAGCAGGGATTTTAAGGTATTTAGTTCAGTTAATTATCAGTTAAGTCATTTCAAGACTGTTAAGACTGACTTATCTGAGAAATTCTGGTAGGGTCACCCATGAGTAAATCTGTACTATTCACACTTTCCTTTCTTGCTGATACCGTAGTCTACTCTTGTTACATGATTTGTAATTGCATTTTCACTTTATATCTTCTTTGTGATTATGTGTTCTATTATAATACACTTAATTTTTTGGAAACAAACAAGATATAAATTAGAACTTAATTTTTTGATACATAAAAAATTCTTTTTTTTAAATTGAGGTATAGTTGATTTACAGTGTTAATTTCTGCTGTATAGCAAAGTGATTCAGTTAAACATACACACACACACACACACACACACACACACACACACACACACACACACACACACACACACACACACACACACACACACACATTGTGTTTTGGTTTTTTTTTTGTGGTATGCGGGCCTGTCACTGTTGTGGCCTCTCCCGCTGCGGAGCACAGACTCCGGACGTGCAGGCTCAGCGGCCATGGCTCACGGGCCCAGCCTCTCCGCGGCATGTGGGATCTTCCCGGACTGGGGCACGAACCCATGTCCCCTGCATCGGCAGGCGGACTCTCAACCACTGCGCCACCAGGGAAGCCCCCACATTCTTTTTTTTTTTATACTCTTTTCCATTTTGGTTTATCATAGGGTGCTGAATATAGTTCTCTGTGCTATACAGTACGACCTTATTGTTTATCCATTCTCTATATAATAGTTTGCATCTGCTAATCCCAGTCTGTCTCTCCCTGGCCCCTCATTCTCCCTTGGCAACCACAAGTCTGTTCTCTATGTCCATGATTCTGTTTCTGTTTTGTAGATAAGTTCATTTGTGTCATATTTTAGATTCCACATATAAGTGATATCATATGGTATTTGTCTTTCTCTTTCTGACTTACTTCACTTAGTATGATCATCTCTAGGTCCATCCACGTTGCTGAAAATGGCATTATTTTGTTCTTTTTTATAGTATTCCATTATATATATATGTACCACACCTTCTTTATCCATTCATCTGTTGCTGAAACAGATAAAAAACTTCTGACATGTGCTCATCATCATCTCTATCCATTAAAATAATTAATATTCTTTTCTTATTTCTAGATTGTGAAAGACGCATACCAAGAAAAGACAGCCACAGTTTATCCTGAACCCCAAAACAAGGAAGCATTTGTCTACTCTCAGATGTATAGCACTGATTATGAGCAGATTCTACCCGATTGTTATTCCTGGCCTGAAGAGGCCCAGAAAATACAGACCAAACTTGACTAGTAGCTTAATAGCTGATATTTCTAACTCCATTGATGAGATCTTGAAGTCTTTCATAATTTTCAAAGATTGGAATCTTTTATAATGATTCATAATACACTAGAGTAAGATAATTTTACTTTAACAATCTAAAAATTTGTGGACGAATATTAATATACTTTAGGGTAAACATCTCACTAGACAATTTTGCTTCATTTACTTTATGGTTATTTATGGTTTCTATCTTAATTATTTTGCCCAAGTTCTGTTCAAAAGCTATTGTAACTACTACTGAGAAACCCATCATTTTTATATAGGGAGCTAAGGGGAAGACTAAAATTAGTAATAAATTGATATCAGTATTAAAACCCATAATGCTTTTGTTGTTCATTTTATTAAAAATCTACTTTGTAAAAAAAAGATCGAAATGAATTTTAGGCATAGAGGAACTTTTGCTAAAAACAGAAACAACACTTACTCTGTTGCCTAGAGAAAAACAACTCCTCAGATATTTTTATTCCAATCCTAGGTTATATCTGTTCTTCTTGTTCAGCTGAATTCTAACATTTCTAAGAAAGACCACTGCTGTTTACAATGCCTTGTGCAGCCTTAGATTTTAATGTTCTTTCGACATTGTTCTATCTCCTCATCACCTTGGTCCTCAATCAGAAATCCCTTCATAAAAGCACTTTTCTTTCCCCCTGACCAAGTGCCCTATCTCAGCTCCACACCATTGCTGCTGGGCCTTTGTGGACCATGGCCCTATCCTGAGGTTGGTGCCTTCAGCCGAGCACAGCCTGAGAAGTGGGCAGAGCTGAGAAGAGTGGGTGAGCTCCTTGAGAAAGGGCTGCCTGTGGAGTTGACGTCTTCAGACAAACATCCCCAGAGTCAAGGCAAGCTGAGTTCCCAACTGAGTGACCTGGCCTAAACTCCCCTTGATTAGCACAGGTAATTAAGAGTTCATTGTGTTGCAGCAAACTCACTTTCCTCTGGGTTTGAAGAAAGTTTTGTAACCACTTCCCCAATATCAGAAATTATCTTTACATCGGATATTAAAATATTCTAATTACTATCAGTAGTTACAGCCCAGAAATGAACGTTAATTTCAGGTTTTACTTTTGAAGTTAATAACTGAACCAATGGAAACAACTGTAAATTCTTAAGCTCAGGTGCCAGTAACGTTTACTATTTATTTATAGAATTATATGGAGACTTTTTTGTTTTTGAAGTAATTCTTTTAAAGAGTGTAAGAAGATGTTCTAGGTAAACTATAGTAGTATGTGATTTCATTAAAAGTTGAAGGTTACACAAGTTGTTTTAGGTGTCAGTAGAAGAGGTAGGGGTATTTCTGAAGGTAACGTTTAGTCAAGAGTTTCCTCAATATAGTTATTTTGAAAAGATCCGGAATGCCTATTTCTCGTCTAGTTTCCGTGTTGTCTTGTAGCTCTAACTAAATGTATTTACTTATGCAAAGATTTATTAAAGCATAGAAACAGTGAATGAATAAAATTATAAAATAATTGTCTTTTTTTCTTAAAATACTGTTACACTTAAAGATGACAATGCTGGGTCTTGGCAGTCATATGATAGGGAATTTGGAATTTTAAAAATATTTCAGTAGCTAATTTCACTATGAAATTCATTCATTTAATATATGTGTAGTCATATTTGCTGTATACTGTTATGAATGAGCTACTTCCTTGTCCTCAGAGAAAGGTAATGAAACAAACATTGGATGATTACTTAACCAGGTACCAGGTAGTCTATATACCTTATCCTATTTAATGTAGTCCCCACAATTCCCTTAGGAAGTCGATAGTTTAAGTAATGTGCCAAGTCCACAGAGCTCATAAGTGAAGGAGGAGGGCTCTAAATCCATGTTTACCTTTCTCAGTAGTCTGTTCTCTATTCACTAGAGTACAGTTAGAACAGCACTGTCGAATAGAAAAAAACAAAGTGAGTCACATGAGTAATTCCTGTCCTGTGGCCTCATAAAAAGAAGAAACAGGTGGAATTCATTTTAATATATTTTATTTAAACCAGCGTATCCAGAATATTATAAAAAGTATTGAGATACTTTTTCATCATTTTGTTCATCCTAAACCTCCAGCTTTTTCACATTTACATCAAAGATATTTGCATATACATCAAAGTCATGAGAACATATAGAACAATGGAATAGCACAGCTCACAGACAGACCCCCTGAATATATTAGTTACAGAGTTAGCACAAAATTCAACACATAAAGAATAGAGTGTTCAGTAACAGGATTGGGACAGCTACCTACCTCATGGACCTACCACCTCATCCTATATAAAAAGGAAGACTTTAGATGGATTAAAGACCTAAATATGAATGGTAAAAATGTAAAGTTAATAAAAATTAATGTAGCAAAATATCTTTGGGACCCCCAAAACACAAACATGAATTAAAAACTGGATGTGTTGCATTATCTAAGGATAGGAAGGTTTTGGCTGATAAGTGGGTGCTGCCGTATAACAGTGTAAAGTGAGGAAATCCAGAACTGTGGAATAGGTTGGTTGCTTCTACAGAGATGGATTCATAAAGAAAGAGATAGTTTAAGTTCAAAGGCTTACATTCTCAGCTCAAGGCACCGTATAAACACTAGAAAAAATGCCTCTGTTTTTGCAAAAAGAGTCTCTTCTCCCTTAGTCGCTATAAGGCTGAACTAACAGAAACCCAAGGTCATACTTCATCCTGCTGGTTGCCAGATTTTAACAGGAGTTGTATTCACAGCCTCACCAGGACTCTCATGTGAAAGTGAAGAGTATTGACCAGGAAACAGGAGGATGTTGATTTGAAATGGGGATCTATGGGTAGGGAGATTTGGAGGACTTGTGATACCCTAAACTAGTCTTGAGTTCTGACAGTCCTGTGTCCCAGGAAACCCCTCATCCCCAGGCAAACCAGCACAGTTGGCAAGTCCTTCCTTGCTCATCAAAACGGGAGCTCTTCCTGCCTAAAGAGGCCGTTACTGCCTTAGGTGAAGATCCGGTAATGTCCTCACTCCATCTCCTCCCAGATGCCATCTCATGATCTCTGTAGGCATCATATCAGAGACCAGCATGGAGAGGAGCTGTGGTGGGTACAATTAAGAGGGCAAACCCAGGAGGAGAAGACTCCCACCAAAACAAGTCTAGACTTTGCTCATTTACGTTGGCAACATCTGAGGAAAACATGGAATTCTGAAAATGTTGTACCGAGGATGGAAAAGTGTAATTTGGGATTGGGCAGACTTGACTGATGGGGGCGCACTTGCCACAGATCCTGCATCTAATGTGCTGCCTTGAGCAGCTGAAAATGATTCTGCTTGTTGGTTCAGTTAGTTGACTGAAATGTAGACTTGATAATGACACACATTAAATGAAATTGAGAATGCAAACATTCCTTGAGATAACATAAAGGTATTCAAAGATTTACAAAGTTGGGAATATGGGAGTGGTGTTGTCATGTGCAGTCTGACCACCCTAACCCTAATGATCTCCTAAGTCTCCCAAGAGGAACTGTTGCTGAACCTCCTTTCAGCAAGACCTTGAGAAATAGATTGGTGAAGGGATTAGTAGCATCAATGAAAAGCATTTTTTAAATTGAGGTGTAATTAACATATAACACTATATTAGTTTCAGGTGTACAAGGTAATAATGTTTGTATATACTGCAAAATGATCACCACAGTAAATCACCATACCTAGTTACAAAAGTTTTTTTTCTTGTGATAAGAAATTTTAAGATTTACTCTCTTAGCATCTTTCAAATGTGCAGTACAGTGTTATTAACTATAGTCACTATGCTGTACGTTATATTCCCATGACTTATTTTATAACTGAAAATTCATACCTTTTGACCCCCTTCACCCATTTTGTCCACCCCTCCATCCCCCACCTCTGGCAACGACCAATCTATTCTCTGTATCTATGAGCTTGTTTGTGTTTTGTTTTGTTTTAGATTCCATATATAAGTGAGATCATATGGTATTTATCTTTCTCTGTCTGACTTATTTCACTTAGCATAATGCCCCTGAGGTCCATCCATGTTGTTGGAAATGGTAAGCTTTTATTCTCTTTTATAGCTTGTGTGTGTGTGTGTGTTTTCTTTATCCACTCATCTGCCAGTGGACACTTAACGTTGTTTACATGTCTTGGGTATAGCACATATTGCTGCAGTAGGGCTGTATATATCTTTTCAAATTGGTTTTTATTTTCTTCAAATACCCAGAAGTGGGATTGCTTGATCATTTGGCGGTTCTCTTTTTAATATTTTAGGAACCTCCGTACTGTTTCCATAGTGGTTGCACCAGTTTGCATTCCCACTAGCAGTGCACAAAGTTCCCTTTTCTCCACATCCTCACCAATATTTGTTATTGCTTGTATTTTTGATTATAGACATTCTAACGTGTTATGGTTTTGGTTTGCATTTCCCTGATGATTAGTGATGTTGAGCATCTTTTCATGTACATATTAGCCTCTGTATGTCTTCTTTGGAAAAATGTGTATTCAAATCCTCTGCCCATTTTAAAATCAGATTTTTTTTTGCTAATGAGTTGATGAGTTCTTTATATATTTTGGATATTAATTAGCCCCTTATCAGATATGTGATTTGCACATATTTTCTTCCATTCAGTAGGTTGCCTTTTCATTTGTTGATGGTTTTCTTTGCTGTGCAGGAGCTTTTTAGTTTGTTGTAGTCCCACTTTTTTATTTTTACTTTTGTTGCCTCTACTTTTGGTATCAAACCCAAAAAATCATCACCAGAATTGATGTCAAAGAGCGTACCACCAGTTTTCTTCTAGTTTCATGGTTTCAGGTCTTTCATTCAAATCTTTAATCCATTTTAAGTTCATTTTTGTGTATGATGTAAGATAGTGGTCTAGTTTCTTCTTGTGCATGCGACTGTCCAGTTTTCCTAACACCATTTATTGAGGAAACTGTCCTTTTGCCATTGTATATTCTTGGCTCCTTTGTCATAAATTAAACGATATATATGTGTGGATTTATTTCTGGGCTCGCTTGTTCTGTTCCATTGATTTATGTGTCTGGTTTTATTCCAATACCATTTTGATTACTGTAGCTTTGTAGTATAGTTTGAAATCAGGAAGTGTGATGCCTCCAGCTTTGTTCTTAAGATTGCTTTGGTTATTCAGGGTCTTTTGTTGTGCTGTACAAATTTTAGGATTGTTCTATATCTATGAAAAATGCCATTGTAATTTTGATAGGGATTGCACTGAATCTGTAGATTGCTTTGAGTGGTATGAACATTTTAACAATGTTAATTTTTCTAATGAGCATATAATGTCTTTCCATTTATTTGAGTCTTCCGTTTCTTTCATCAGTGTCTTATATTGTTTTCAGTGTACAGTTTTTTCACCTCTTTGGTTAAATTTATTCCTAGGTATTTTGCTCTTTTTGATACAATTGCAAATGGGATTATTTTTCTTGATTTCTCTTTCTGATAGTTCATTATTAATTAGTGTATAGAAATACAACAGAATTTGTATATTGATTTTGTACCCTGCCACTTTACTGAATTTGTTCTAACAGAATTTTTTGTGGAGTCTTTAGGGTTTTCTGTATATAATATCATGTCATCTGTAAATAGAGACAGTTTTACTTCTTACTTTCCATTTTGGATCCTTTTTATTTCTTTTTCTTGCCTAATTGCTCTGGCTAGGACTTCCAATACTTTGTTAACAAAAATAACAAGAGTGGGCATCCTTGTTGCTGATCTTAGAGGAAAAGCTTTCAGGTTTTCCCCATTGAATATAATGTTAGCTCTGGGCTTGTCATGTATGCCTTTATTAAGTTGAGGTATGTTTTCTTGATACCCTCTTTGTTGAGAGTTTTTTTTATAAATGGATATTGAATTTTGTCAAGTGATTTTTCTGCATCTATTGAAGTGATACGATTTTTATCCTTCATTTGGTAATATGGGTGTATCACATTGATTGATTTTCTGATGTTGAACCATCCTTGCATCCCTGGAATAAATCCCACTTGATCATGGTGTATTATCCTTTTAATGTATTATTGAATTTGGTTTGCTAATATTTTGTGGAGGACATGAAAAGCATTTTAATGACACTTCTCTATAAGCTGGGAAATGCTGTAGTTAAAAATGGGCTCCTTATTTCAATAGAGACATCAGAATCTTGGGGCTACTAGAGGCTTAAAAAGCAGCACTTTGCAGTAATTAACAACTGGAGACAAGGTGGAAACAGTTATCATAATAGGGATCAGGTCCAGTGTAATCAGAATAGCTTGGCCTACAGAAATCTTTGGTGGGGGCCAGTAAATCACAGGGTCCCAGAGCTTGAAATGATGCTGAAAAATTGAACTAGGACCTCACAGGTCTTGATCAAGAAAAATAGATGCCAGTGTATACAACTGATACGGCCACAGCAATGCATATCAGCTGAATGTCAGTTTGGCTTAGGACCAAAATGTGGACAACCCGTGTAAGTCCTACTTGATATGTATAACAGTAACAGTGGAAAAGCCTGACCAGAGCCACCAAGACAGAGTATCAAGGCCCTCACCAGACTGCCATGCACAGATATAAATGAAAGATCCCTAAGGTGAAGAACTCTGTAGTATCATAAATATGTTTCCCAAATCTTCCTTTGAGGCTCCACTTACTAGGGTAACGGTGCATTACAGAAGGGAAACCACTAGGCATTTGGGAAATCATCTGGCAACAGTCTGAACAAATGCAAACTTCTGAAACCATTGTGATCTACTGGATGAAGTGTATGCTATAGGAATGAATCCATTGTCCAGTTACCCTCCCAGTGAAGAGTTAGAATTGATTTCTTCATTGTCTATGGCAGCATCCCCACATTGGATCCACGATACATAGAAAAAGTTACTCTGGCAAGGAGTACCAAATGGTTTGCCAAGGTAAGTCCCACCATCAAAAGCTTTAAAAGAAGCAGGGGTATGATTTTTATCACATCTGGACTTAAATGATCTTTGGCGTGTGCAAGAGAAAGATAGGGCTCGAAGAGTGACGGCATTAGGTTCATTCATTTAATCAGATGCTGATTCTAACTGTAGCTGTTGTCAGACAAGTTCTCTTTCTTGGAGCAAATCAGTAGGTAGCTATTAATTTGGCCAGTGCTTTTTTTTTTTTTCTTTATTCAAGTAAGGAGAGGGCACCTGTAGTGTCAGTTTATCAATAAGCAACATCAAAGATTGTCTTCTCGGGCTTCCCTGGTGGCGCAGTGGTTGAGAGTCCACCTGCCGTTGCAGGGGACACGGGTTCGTGCCCCGGTCTGGGAAGATCCCACATGCCGCGGAGCGGCTGGGCCCGTGAGCCATGGCCGCTGAGCCTGCGCGTCCAGAGCCTGTGCTCCGCAACGGGAGAGGCCACGACAGTGAGAGACCCGCGTGCCGCAAAAAAAAAAAAAAAAAAGATTGGCTTCTCTTAATGTTCCATTAACTCTCTGTGTGCCAGAATATAATTCTTGATACCAGACTTCGATCATCTCACCATTGTACAGGGCATCATGCTGGTCTAACACATTGATGATGATACGTGCTAATCAGACCTGGAGCACAGGTGTCATGAGCTTCTCTGGATACCTGGTAAGATACATCGTGCTGAGAGGTAGAAGATAAATCCTGGGAAAACACAAGATCCTGCCACCTCAGCCAACTTTGTGGTGGTCTAGTCTTTGGTGTATGTTGGAATATCCTGTCCATAGTGAAGAAAAAATTGTGTGCTCTATTCCACCTACAACTAAGGAGGAGCCTGTGTTTGGCGGGCCTCTTTGAATTTTATGTGCGACGCTCAAGCCCATTTATGGGTTGATCCAAATGCTTCTAGATTTAACTGGGCTCAGAAGAAAAGTTTCTCCGGCCAATCCAGGTTGCAGTGAAAGTGGGTGTACCATGTGGACCCTTTGAGGGAGATCCAATGGGCTTAGAGTTGTGAGGCAAATCAGGATTCTGTATAAAACCAGGATTTTTGAGCAAACCGTACCCTCTTCAGAAAATACCTGTTCTTTCAACTTACTACTGGGCTGCTTGAGGTAAAAGCAAGTGAAAGAAAATTGTCCTGTTCAAGAGGGTTCTGTGAAGACCTCAGATAGGCTCCCTCCAAGCCTTCTCAAGTTCTCAGAAGGATGGCATGTAAGCAGACATACATAGAAACTCACAGGCAACATATTTCTGATTTCATATAGGGATGTTTTTGAAGTCCTTATGTTACGGTGCATCAGCTCATCCAGCCCACTCTTCAATCCATTATGCGAGTATCCTCAGCCCTTAACCTAGCATAATAGACCAACAAGGAATGAAAAGCAGAGAACATATTTGAAGAAATACTGATTTAATTAAGTTAAAAAAAAAAGACACAAGCATTTATAATGAGCATCGTTTCCAAATAACCATTTAAAAATATAATGTATACATCATCAGGGTTCTTGAATTACAAGCAATAGAGACTGATTCTGACTTTGAAGGAAAAAAGGGGGCAGATGTTAGGTAGCTCAAAGGAGGTTTTGGCCAATTGAGCATTCCGTAGGCCAGAAAGGAGGGTGGCATTAGGGATTCAAGCAGCAAGAGCTCAAAACCATCTCCCCCTCTCCCAGAGAAGGGGCATTTCACCAGAGTAAGTGGGTGTGTGTGTGTGTGTGTGTGTGTGTGTGTGTGTGTGTGTGTGTTCCTATCAGGCTAGGCAGACAACACCAGAAGTGTATCTACTATACACACAAGCCGAGCTTTGAATTATCATTACGTGTATATATATTTTTTCTATGAAACCTACATTTCTCTTATCAGTGCTTCTGATAGGAGAAAGCATTGGCGCATGCTCCTATTGGACCTGTCAAAGTAGGTTCTGAAAAATTATCATCAGAAAGAGCTCCGGAAGCAGTAAAGCATTCATAAACCAGAATTTATTCCCTTCACTTGAATTATGTAAATAATTTTTGTTCCATGTTCTTTAAACTTCTCTCTCTCTGTGGCTACTTTTGCTCATTTAATCATAGAAAACCCTCTCTGAGTGGCTTAGGCACATATTAGGTGGATGGCATCTATTCCTGTCTCAGTTCAAAGGGAAAAAAGCTAACGGGGTTACATCTGTTTAGGACCTGAAAACTTGAGAATGCTAATTATACTTATTATGGCCTTGGGGAGATTATATGGGAAATTGAACTCTATACTATGTTGTTTTCAGTCCTGGTAAAGATTGAGAAATGAGTCTTTGGCAATGTCAGCCCTATTTCTTCCCTTTGTATATAGGGAAAGTGAGGCCCCAGCTTGAGCCCCAGGCACATGCAAAGCCAGGATTAAAACGTGAATAGGCAAGGTGGATGAGCAGGCAAGGCAGGCCCACGACAAGAGCCTTGGTTTGAGGGTCTGAGTTGCGCCGTGACAGGAGACTCATTCTGATGAGCTAAGAAGAGCCCAGGGAAGGACAGAGTGGACCCCGTTCCCAGGCCTCACGGTTAGGAGAGTCAGCTTAGTGCAGGGTCTGCTGTTTGTCACGTCCTGGCCCTGCCCGGACATGTGTCTGCATCCTAGACACAGACTAAAACCAGACACCGGAATGGACGGTTTCATCAAAGATTCTGTAAGTGCCACCAGCACACGCAGGAATTTTGGCATCTAACATCATCACGAGATGGGGAGTGAAGCATCCCCTCCATGTGGCTAAATTTCAGCACCCAGCTTTGGTGTTCTGAGGGGACCAGGACGTCGGTGGGGTGCTCCCCGGGAGAGGGCAGTAGTAGCTAAAGAGAGAGTGGGAAACCAGAGAAAGCTGCAGAGAGGCAGCTCACGACCTTATGTCCTCCCTTACTGCAGGTGAGACTCCCAGAAATTCCTGGAGAGGGGTAGATGCTTTGTAATAAAAAGGTTTGGCAAGAGCTACTTAAATAGGAGCTATTATCATTAAACTCTCATTTTGAAGCAGGCAGGTGAAGCTTGTGGAGCGTGAAAGTTTCAGAAGAGATGGCAGTGACATCAGCAAAATGTAGAGCCTGACTTTTGTCCTCTAGGAAGGTGATGGTACAGGGACATCACAGTGGTCCTCTCCCAAACTCCTTGCCCCACAGAGCGATGCAAACTGGCACAGGGACGAAGACCCATGCGCACTACTGGTGGGGCTGCGTGGACAAGAAACCACATCTTGTTCTGTGGAGAAGAACCCAACTAAGAATATTGGTACATGATCCTTAGTATTGTCAATCAACTGATGTAACAACACGGCGTGGTGTCACCACCATTACAGTCAGGATTTGGCTTTATGAAAAGAAAAAACCCCAAACAGGGAGTTTAAGTTAAAGTGAGAAACGTGGTAAACACATGCTCTCTCTTTGTTCTGATTTTAAACTTGACTTAGAAAAATGTGGGGTGTCACCTGCATGCTAGCAACACAAAAAGGAGAAATGTTATTCATATTTATGAGTTCGGAGCTGCAATTTGACTACTGCCATTAAACTGGGCTTTGGACTCCTTTTTAATCAAATTAGCTTCACTGGTTTAACTGACAGGTTTTTATTAATTTACCATTAAATAGCTTTCAGTTAACACAAGAACATAGAGGTAACATAACAATTGCACTGTTATAAAGTTAAAAGCCTTCTGTGTTTCATTTCCAGGGAAAAATGCTGGAGCTGGATTCCCCACAGATGATGCTTAACAGCCACTGGTCCTTTTATTTTGGTCTTACTAACAGAAATACTAACTTAGCGAGATTACAAGCATAGGTCTCTTAATAGCTTCCTAGGAGTCAGAACTTTTGCTTTCGATACCAAATAATATCTGGAAAACATGCTCACTTTTGTGTTTTTTGAGAAATTCTAAGAACTGGCCCAGATTCATGTGATAGTCATTCCTTAAGCCATAGTCACCATGGGCCTCAAGAAGTAATTCTTCAAAAGAATGGAAAAGGCGCAGGTCCTCCCCATTTCCTTCGGTTTCGATACTCTCGGCATGCTTACAGGAAATGTGTTTCCAGTTGGGATACCTAATTGTGTGCCAGAATTCCTCACAGTGCTCTTTGAAGCCTTCCACACAGATTATCCCCGGCTTTCCCGTCATGCAAAATCCTGTCACATCTAACCTTTTCCCGATATCCAAAATCTTTTTTCGTAGGTCCTGCTGATATATGTGGTGACTGTAGATCCACATTCGGAGGAATGTGTTCTTCACTGGCTTTGCTTGTGCAGATGGTTCATACACGAGCTTCCTGTTCAGGAAGTAGGAGGCACTGTTGTCCTGCAACCACTGGATGGCTGCACACACACACAGCTCACCTGGATCAAAAGTCCCTATGTAAGAAGTGAGACCTTTGTTGAGAAGGAGCTGCTGTTGTCTGTCAAGTTCGGATGACCGTCCAAATAGCTGCAGTGCTGCGTAGGGGTAGCTGTGAGGCATGGTTACTTGCAAGTCAATTTTCACCTTAAAATGAAAATCAAATAGATTTAAGTACCGTAAACTCACATAAGCTAGTTTATCCATGGCCACTGCACGATGCTGATAAATGTCATAGTTACTGCTACTATTACGTGTCAGCTATGTGCCAGACACTGCACAATTTTACAAACACAATTTTACATACGTAAATTCCTTCCATGTATGCATTCATTCATTCCCATATTCATCCGACACCTACCATGTGTCAGGTACCCTATACTGAAATAAAGAAGTGAAGAAGCTAGACACTAGTTCTGCCCTTCATGGACAGAAGCCAAGAGCCCAGTGAAGGAGACAGACGTTAAACAAATAATTATACACAGCAAGTATTTCATTGCAAAGGTGAGAAGCATTGCCATAGAAAAGTACAGGGATCCACTGAAAGGTGGAACCAGAGGGATTGCATCCAGTCTGGGGAGCCAGGGAATTCCTCTGAGGGAATGACGCCCAGAGGCTGACTAGGAAGTAGCTAGCACAGCGGTTCTCAAATGCCTGGTCCACTTGTTACTTGGGCTCTGCTAAAGTTGCTGGAGATAATGGATCAGAAGGTGAAGGTAAATTCATTTTCAGAATTTAGATTTTCTATCTGTATTTGCTTTCAGTGTCATGGTGCCATCAAAGAAACATTCACTCCTTAAAAGCCAGTTTTGCTAAAGACAATATTTAGGTTTGTGAAGATCGTAACATATGTACAAGATAGTCCATACTACAATAGCAACATTGGTAAAAATGGATGAGTGAATAGAATAAAAATGGCAGTAGAAGACTGCAAGATGTGTTTAATAAAAACACTAGGCATATTTATTAAAAAAAACACTAGGCATATTGGTATAAAAGGTGTGCATATGTATGTAAAATTCAAGATCTTTATTGAAAACAACTTACAGGTCATCCCATATTTTGCTGGAATATCCCATATATGCATCTGGAATATTCTCTATTTACTTCCTGGACAGGAAGCTCAGGTTCCAAGTGTTTCCAATATAAACTGGGCACCTGGAAACAATTAAAACCACTCAGGGCACCTACCTTGGGCTCCTCGATCTGGAGTGTAATCACAAATTCGATTTTTGGTGGCAGTGCCTCCCTTGTGCCTTCCAAATATCTCTTTATATTCGTCAGGGCATTGACATCTTCAAGTTTTACTTCTCCTTGGTTAGGAAACATAGAAAACAGCATTTCCATCTCCAGCAGCTGAAGTTGAAGGCATTCGTTCATTGAAGCGGACATGCTGACTTGAAATCAACCTGTCAGGAAAACCGGAAGGGCCCAGGGACACTGGATTTGTCAACGTCGGCGGTGTCCAGAGGAATTTCCCGCAGCTCCCTTTCCGTGGAAGCAGCTTTGCAGGAGCGCTATTACGCGTCGAGAGCTAGGGGCACAAACCGGGACACTTACACTCTTCTGCTTTATCTCCTGGCCCCCAAATCTAGTATACGCGACATCCTCCAAGATACGTCGTTGAAATTCAGATTCCCAGTCCCTTTATCCCCAGCCCCCGCTTCCGATCTGGATCAGGGAATCCGGACTCTCAACAAGTGTTCCGAATTATGCAGTTGCAGGTGGTTGGGCAACGACCACCTGCAGACGCTCTGCAAGCCTGAATTCTGGGAAAGGCGAGGGGCCCAGCCTCCGAATCCCACCCAGGTGTCGGGCTTGGGCGGAGCTGGCCGCTGCGGCGAGGGAAGCCCGCAGTGCCGGCGGGGCGGAGCTCCGCCTCCCCCGGCTCCCAGGTCTCCGGGGCCCCGCCGCGCTCCACGCCAGTTGCCGCCCCTCAGCCCCAGCGCCACGAACTCCTCCCGGGTGGGCCTTTCCGCCTTTCTCGGGAGCCACCCTGGCCCCGGGCGGCATCCTGTGAGTCCGGGCGATTTGGATCCACCTGGCCTCTGCCCCGAGGGGCCCAGGCTTAGTGAGGGGGTCTTACAGGTAAATAAATAAAATGACGTTTTGTGCGAGCTGGGGTGGTAGGATGGGGAAGGGGGTGAGGCACGAGAAGGCGCCACAGAATCAGACGTTTGGGAGATGAACCTCGAAAATCGAGAGTGGGATGCGAGAAGCCGGGTGGCACTCACTGGGGCCGGGACCACCTGGTTACAGGCCTCATATCGGGGCTGGTAGCCCCCATCCAGGACCACTTGGAAGCCCGGCTTCCCAGGAACGCGGGCCCTGCCGCCCTCTGAGACCCAAATTTGGAGTCAGGGGCTGCGTATCTGCCGGTCGCAGTGCTCTGAGGGCCCGCGACCCTCGGCCCCAACCCCCGGGCCACCGCGGGGGCCTCACCCTTCCCAGTTATTCAAAGGAAACAGCCCCAAGCCCTCTCGCAACGCGGATCCGCAGTTTCGCAGGCGCTAGCAGCGCGTAACAGGCAAGGAGGCGGGGCCTGGCCCGCGGACTCTTCCCGCGCTGTGATTGGCTGAGGGGCGGGACAACGGGCCGGAAGCCACGGAGGGCCACGTTTGCGGATGACGACCTTTCTGGTCTGGTTCTTGTCTAGTGTGGTTACCCCTGCCGCCGCGAGGGAGGTGGTCCGCGCTGTAGAGGTGAGGGGGGGGTGTCTCCCGGCAGAGGTGAGCGGGGTCCCGAGGCTTGGCGGCGAGAAGGAGACCTTCCGGTCCGCAGGGGTTCGGCCGACCGCCAGGCTAGCGGGCCGGCTAGCGGACTGACTCGCGGGGCGCGCGGGACACACCTACTCGCCACTGCGGCTCGGGAGCGGGCTGGAGGCGCGGGCCCGAGGGTCTCGAGCTGGGAAAGGGGTCTCGTCCATCACCTAGGTGGGGACCTCAGGGCTGGGTGCCAGGAAACGTGGGGCGATTCGGGGGCTGGGAGGAGAGGGGAACTAACCAGGTGCTAAAGACTGGGGGGAAGGGGGTCTTTCTTAGCTTTTTTATAGTGGACAGTTTGGACTTGAGAATACTTTCAATAAAAGCCCCTCACATGCTCGTTGAAAGTAGTTTTAGGACCTAGAACGCATGAAAGGGTGGAAACATTTTACCTTGACTCTTTATTTTTTTTACTCTTTTTTTTTTTTTTTTAAGACTTTTGGACGTAACAGCTCGTTTACGCCCTTAGAAATAACCAAGATGCATTGACGACTGGTCACTTTTTAATACAACGTCTTCATGCATGTGAACTAGATTTGATCGCTCTAGGCCAATCTAAATTAGCGTCCTGAATGCCAGCTTTTTCCAACTGGACAAAAGGAAACATTTAACTTTTGTTCATTGACGCAGTGAAGGACAGTAAAGAAAACAAGAGTTGGAAGCCCCAAGTTCCACTTAAAGTTAGAGTATCCCAGAGAAGGAAGTACTAGCGGGCTAAGGGCTGATGTTTGATTTTTTAAATGAAAGGTAAAAGGAAGATGTTGCTAGTTTCCGAGCTTAATTTAGAAGGGTGTCCTGAGCCTCCCTTACGAAAATACAAAAATCCACTGCAAGGTGTATTGGGAGGTCTGGGCAGTCTTGGAGAGGAGGCTTTTGCCCTTTGCTTTTCCTTTGGGAATAGGTCTCTGTAGCCTGGGAGGAATAGCAGAAGAACTGCACAGATTTCCCAGATATTTTGTATATGCAGCCCCAGTCCACTGGAGAATGTGACCTTCGGCCTCAGTCTGTCAGCAGCTTCCCATGTAAAATTTAGGTTGTTTAACTGATACCCAGAATTAAGTGTTCCCATTTGTAAAACGATACGGTCCCTTGTAGGAGTCTCTGAATCTAGGTGTAGAATCTTCATTTTAGTTGGGAATGGACCATTTTAAGTTTGCCTTGGGTCCAGGAATTGTTGGGGACAGTCTCATGTCTGTCCTGAAGTGAACAGTACAGTTAATGCTAACCTCCGGGACTTATTCTACCATTTTTTTCCGCTCTCAAACATAGGATTTGGGGGGAGGTTCAGAATGAGGCAGATCTATTAGTTTGGGATGGCAGTTTTTGAACCAGATGGTCCTTGAAAGATTTCTTATGCCTGAAAAATATTCCTTAATTTTGTAGACATGGATTTAGATGCTGTTACAAAGCAGTCAGCATTACATGCCAAGCCTGATGGACTCACTCTTCAATATGGGACTGCTGGATTTCGAACGAAAGCAGAACACCTTGATCATGTCATGTTTCGAATGGGATTATTAGCTGTCCTGAGGTCAAAACAGACCAAATCTACTATAGGAGTCATGGTAACAGCATCACACAATCCTGAGGTAATGCATTTAGTGCTCCGATAAAGCAGATGTTTATTTGCAAGACCAAACCTCAGTTTCTGAGCGCTTTGACCCAAAGTACAAATTCTAATTCTAGGAATGTGCCTTCTCATTGCTATATGCCTTTACTTTTAAAACAACTCTTTTCTTAACAAGTGTTCATTTAGCTCATGACTCTTTAAAGGGTGTGGAGAGAGTGAAAGGAGACGGTCATTTTTTGGAGTGTGTCCATATTGAGAAGTGACAGAATGTCCTTCCAAGTTAGTTGTATTGAGACAGCATCAGTAATGAAAAGTGCTGCCTCTATTAATTTAGCAGAGATTAAAGAGATTGGAGGCAAGCTGGGGGAGGGGAGAGGGCAAACATTTGAAAAGACTTAGCACGATTTGAAAGTTTTCACACAGCTTTTCTCTAGCTAGGGAATAGTTTCCCGTTCTGAGTGAACAGCCAAACACGTGGCTCCAGGGATCCAAAGGTGAGCCCTGGGCAGAATACTGATGAGGCCTGATGGGTCTAGTGTTTATGACAATTAAGTTTCTAAAGTATTCCTTTTGAGACAATTTAACCATCATATTCTGTACTGGCCTATAACTGATATGTGGCTTAAATAATATGCTTCTGTTTGGTTGCTAGGACATGAGACTTTTGCCTTTGTAGCTAAATCAGCAGCAAGTTAAAGCTCTGTGGGTTAGTGAAGGATTGTAACCTCCTCCCTTCCCACCCCAAAACAAGAGGATGTTGCTTATTCAGCTTCTAAATGTGGATCACTCTGAAGGTGTAAGTGTCTGAATGGCTAAATCACCTTAATTGCTTAATGATTTGTAGACAGAACCCCACATTTATTGTTAATTTCAGAAGCACTGCTTAAAACAATTCTGAGCTGTTTCCTTCCTTTGACATTCACTCTGAACTACACTTTTTTTCTTTCCAGAAATTTGAGCAGACCAGAATTAGGCGTCAGTTTTCAGCTTCTGTACCACCCACTGGTTGACATGCTGGCCAGTGTGTTCTTTGAGTCCAGCCATAGTGAGAAGGATCTCCAGGTGTCCTGGGTCTGCTACAGTTGTGCCTCATCAGTTAATTGATGGCGAATGCTCAGATGACAGCCTTTTAAAACAGCTAGTGTGGCACAGTGGCTGTTGGATTTAAGAGTCAGATGGACTTGATGTTTTAATATCAGAACTGACACTAGCTGTATGAACATAAGCAGAGTACTTGCTCTGAATCTCAGTTTTCTCAAAGTGAGATTGGAGTAACCATCGGATTATTAGTTAGATGGATAACATGTGTTGTGAGGATTTACTGAGGTGATGTATGTACAACACCTGGCCCAGTGCCTGGCCTTCAGTAGTGGTCACCAGGGAAACTGCCCGGCCAACACTGTCTTTTGTTGGGGGAAAAGCAGCTTGGGTTTACTTCCTCACGTCACCCTCACAACTGCACAGATGACTTATTATTTGTTTTTCTTTCAAGGAAGACAATGGTGTAAAATTGGTTGATCCTTTGGGTGAAATGTTGGCACCGTCCTGGGAGGAGCATGCTACCTGTTTGGCCAACGCTGAGGAACAAGATTTGCCGAGAGTGTTGGTGGACATTGGCGAGAAAGCAGCTGTGAATCTCCACCAAGATGCCTTCGTGGTGATTGGTAGAGATACCAGGTGACCATCAGAGCTACTGGTGAAAGCTGCTTGGGAACACCACATAGATGGTTGCATCTGTTTTAGCGCCCAGGACAAATCAAAAAAGTCGAGGAAAGTGGAACTGCCCTGAGAGGCTTCTCCACGTCCTGGTCTTTTCAGTAGGATGTAGGAGCTCAGTCACTACTGCAGGTTGGGCTTTGGAGTCTGAGCCCCAACTCTCACTTACTGTATGGGTTGAGTAGGTCACTTAAGCTTTTGGAGTTTACCTTTACTCACCTGTACAATGTTGATGATGAGCCTACATCATGCAGTCCTTCCTGAGGATTACATGAGTACGTGCAACACACCTGTTTCCTGGCACAAGAGAAGCACTTAGCAAATGTCTCCCATCCCTTTACTTCTGTGGGTTTAGGTTTTTCCCCCATAGAGTAAGAACATGTGATTGTAAGTCATTATTTTTAGAGGTTTACTTTATAGCCTGTGTTATTGTTGGTTCATAGGTCATTTTTCCCTTGCTGGAGTTCATTGGAAAGCATTAACCATCTATATTATTTCTACGCATTTGTCACGTTTGGCAGCTCTTACCTTCCTTTTCAAAAAGGTGTTATTGTAAAATGTTAGATTAAAAGTGTACTTTGAAACAGAAGCATTCTCTTTTGCATAAGATCTGGTTTTAGCCAGAGATTCTTTCTAAAGGAAATTTCTACTCCGTCTCCGAATGGCCTAGACTGGTGTTTTACCCTTAGTGTGTTACCAGAGGGACTTCCAAATACCATTGTTTGTGGATTTATAGGTAACAGAATAGCCAAGTGACTTATGTTCTGAAGCAAATTATTATCTCACAGTAAAGTCTTGCACGTGTATTGGGTTGGCCAAAAGGTTCATTCGTTTTTTTCCGTAAGATGGCTCTAGTAGCTTTTAGTTGTCTTTAACGTCATTCGAAACAGTTTTGTTAGATTGTATGTGACAGCTGTCATATCAGCGTGCATTTAAAAACAGACATCAAAATTGGTGAATTTTTGTGTAGCCATTTTAATATTGAAGATGGAAGAAAAACAACATTTTTGGCATATTATGCTTTATTATTTCAAGAAAGGTAAAAATGCAACTGAAATGCAGAAAAGATTTGTGCAGTATGTGGAGAAGGTGCTGTGACTGATCGAACATGTCAGAAGTGGCTTGCAAAGTTTCGTGTTGGAGATTTCTCTCTGGACGATGCTCCACGGTCGGGTAGACCAGTTGAAGCTGATAGTTATCAAATTGAGACATCAATTGAGAACAATCAATGTTGTACCACGCGGAAGATAGCCGACATACTCAAAATATCCAAATCAGGTGTTGAAAATCATTCGCACCAGCTTGGTTATGTAAATTGCTTTGAGGTTTGGCTTTCCACGTAAGCTAAACGAAAAAAACCTTCTTGACGGTATTTCCGCATGTGATTCACTACATAAACGTAACGAAAACGTTCTGTTTTTAAGACAAATTGTGATGGGCGATGAAAAGTGGATACTGTACAACAATGTGGAACAGAAGAGATCGTGGGCAAACGAAATGAACCACCACCAACCACACCAAAGGCCCGTCTTTATCCAAAGAAGGTGACGTTGTGTATAGGGTGGGATTGGAAGGGAGTCCTCTATTATGAGCTCCTTCCAGAAAACCAAATGATTAATTCCAACAAGTAGTGTTCCCAGTTAGACCAACTGAAAGAGGCACTCGATGAAAAGCGTCCGGAATTAGTCAAGAGAAAATGCATAATCTTCCATCAGGATACCGCAAGGCTGCATGTCTCTTTTGATGACCAGGCAAAACCTGTTACAGTTTGGCTGGGAAGTTCTAATTCATCCGCCGTATTCACCAGACATTGCACCTTCGGATTTCCATTTATTTCGGTCTTTACAAGATTCTCTTAATGGAAAAAATTTCAGTTCCTTCGAAGACTGTAAAAGGTACCTAAAACAGTTCTTTGCTCAAAAAGATAAAAAGTTTTGGCAAAGTGGAATTATGAAGTTGCCTGAAAAATGGCAGAAGGTAGTGGAACAAAAGGGTGATTACGTTGTTCAATAAAGTTCTTGGTGAAAATGAAAAATGTGTCTTTTATTTTTACTTAAAAACCGAAGACACTTTTTGGTCAACCCAATATTTGCCTCTTGTCTATTACCTGGTTTAAATGATATAGAACATCTTTTTCTACAAGGCAGTTATATATCTTACATATCTTATTTCCAGATAGATAGAAAAATAATTTATTCTGACTTTTTAAAATGAAAACTAGACTCTGTACGCTTGGTGGTTTAATACCCAGCCCTGGGTTATGCACGCTCTGTGGTTTCAATATTTATTGTTACTGTTCTCAGGCAGTGTATGTATTGTTACAGTCAAACTTGAAAAGGTATTTAGGTAGGTTAATTAGTGTATCCTTTATATCTATTTCCTAAATGCATTTAAAAGCCAAACTCTTTCCAAGAAATATATTGTGAAAGGCTAATGGAAAATGCTTACACTTCACCCGTATTTTCAGAGTTTTCAGGCTTGGCAGGTTTCATTTAGTTCAAATACAATGGACTTGTTATTCTGAAACTGGTAGCACAGAATTTCTGCATTTGCTTTTAGAACTAGCAGCTCAGTTGGTCTTGGGATGGGATGTAATATTTTCTTCCTTTTCTTTCCTAGGCCCAGCAGTGAGAAACTTTCACAGTCTGTAATAGACGGTGTGACTGTTTTAGGAGGTCAATTCCATGGTATGTATTTATCCTGACTTGTAAATTAATCTTTTAAAAAGTTTTATAAAAATATCACAAAATAAATATATATTTAATTTAGAGAAGTTTGAAACTACAGATAAACAAAGTTAAAAAAAATGGACTCCTAGATATAAACTACTAGCTTTTTAAGTTAAAAAAAGTTAAAAAAAATTTTGTGGGCTTGCGTATTACATTTTACCTGTAGGAGATAATATGTAGGCAAGGCTGATCTTAGACAACTTCCTTTATAATCCTGAATTTCCTGATATAAAAACCCCTGGGGGAACTTCCCTGGTGGTACAGTGGTTAAGAATCTGCCTGCCAATGCAGGGGACATGGGTTCAAGCCGTGGTCCAGGAGGATCCCACGTGCCGTGGAGCAACTAAGCCCGTGTGCCACAACTGCTGAGCCTGAGCTCTAGAGCCCATGAGCCACAACTACTGAGCCTGTGTGCCACAGCTACTGAAGCCCACATGCCTAGAGCCCACGCTCCGCAATGAGAGAAGCCACCGCAGTGAGAAGCCTGCACACTGCAACCAAGAGTAGCCCCTGCTCGCCACAATGAGAGAAAGCCCCCACGCAGCAATAAAGACCCAACACAGCCAAAAATAAGTAGATTTTTTGTGTGTGTGTGGTATGCGGGCCTCTCACTGTTGTAGCCTCTCCCGCTGTGGAGCACAGGCTCCGGACGTGCAGGCTTAGCGGCCATGGCTCACGGGCCCAGCCGCTCCACGGTATGTGGGATCTTCCCGGACCGGGGCACGAACCCGTGTCCCCTGCATTGGCAGGTGGACTCTCAACCACTGTGCCACCAGGGAAGCCCAAGTAAATAAATTTTTAAAAATGTTTACCAAAAAAAAAAAAGCCCTGAGGTAACTTGAAGATGTTCATTCTGGGGAGTTTTTGTCAATATCGGGTATTCCCAAATAGCTGATCACTTGTGGAGTCAGCTGTTAACAGGTCAAATAAGGATGGAAAATATCTTTGACCTACTTGTAATCATGATTTGAAGTTCTGACAGGTGGTTTTTCCTATTGTATCAACCGAAGAAGAATTAAATGCAACAAGACAGGCTGGAATCCTCTTCTCATGTTGGTTGTGCACCATGTGAATGCAGTGACTCCACTGTGCTTGGAGGTGAATTTTCCTGGTGTCAGATCTCTCTCATTTAAAATACCTTCTCTTGATCCCCTCAACCTCCTGTGTGTTCCCTCATTCCCAGTTAACCTGGCCTCTTCCAGGACTCACCTGGTTTGCTTCTCTGTTTGCTCTTCTGGTCATTACTAAGCCTACTGCCGGTGAGTCTCCATCCTTGCCTCTGCAGGGAAATGTCTCCCCCAGCACTCATCTGTTATAAAGCGGGAATTCACCTGGGGCCTGGGCTTCCCGGGGCGTGTTTGGTTAAGCTGCAGGGATCCTGTGGGCCTCTGGATACAGCGTGCTGTGTTACCTGCACATGCGCTTTTCTAGGGAGAGGAGTCATAGCTTTTGTCAGATACTCAAAGGGATCTGTGATCTAAGAATAACTCTCAGAATTTATATTTTAAAGTTTTTATTTCAGTTGATGTCTGTGAAGAGACATCACCTGAAATAACATCAACAGTCCACACTGTGACCTCTCCCTTTCTTTAACTTCTACTTCCTTGGCCACTGTTGCGTATTGGTCTTGTCCACGGGCTCCTCTTCTGTCTCTCCTAATGTGGCATTCCTCACTTCTCGCTTTCATTCTGCCTCATTTCTGAATGAGTATCTTTACTGCCATAGCTCCAGCTGCGTATATTCTTTTATTCATTCGCTCATCAGTTCATCTGCCATTTTTGACTACCTGCTACATACAGCCCTCCAGGAGTCTGTTACACTGCGTATCACAACCTACAGTAAGAAACCGATTTTGTATCATGACGTGTCTAGTGTGCTTGTGTGTATGACTGAAATGAAAGTTTCAGTGAACCGTACTTACCCATACTCAATGACATGTGTTCATCTGTTCTGTTAAAAAAATGCAGAAATGATGGCTGGGTCTACTAAGTAGATTCCATGACCTGTTGACAGGCTTGGCGTGAGGTTTGAAAGCATTGGTCTGAGTGCTGTCTCACCCTGTCCCAAACTGTGTTCTTTCTGTCATCCCCAGAATGGTTGAACTTTCCAGTACTGTCATTCTATCTCTAGAACCATCACTTTTCTAGGGTTTTAATCTAGAAAAATTTGAGAGTGATTTTTTTTTCTTTTCTTTAAACCTTTTGCTCATTTTTCTCTTCAACTTAGTGTATTTCAGGAAATGAAAGATGGTTAATGTGACTGCAGCACAGAGAGACTGGGGGAAGCTAGTAGAAGATAGGGTGAGGGAGGTAAGCAGGGGCCAAGTCATTCCAAGCCTTACAGGTTGTGGTGAGAATTGGGGCTTTACTCCAAATGCAGTGGGACTCTGTTGAAGGGCTTTATGCCAGAGAATAGGATCACATTTTCACTTTAAGTCCCTTTGGCTGTTGTGGGGGGATGGGGGGAGAGAGAGAGAGGCAGGGGGGAGAGAGGGGGGAGGGGAGAGAAAGGGAGGGAGGGGGAGAGGGAGAGAAGGATGGGGGAGAGAGAGGGAGTGGGGAGAGAGAAGGAGGGGAGAGGGAGAGGGAGGGAGAGGGGGGAGAGAAGGAGGGGGAGAGGGAGGGGAGGGAGGGGGGAGAGGGAGAGGAGGGAGGGAGGAGGAGAGGGAGAGAAGGATGAGGGGGGAGGGGAGAGAGGGAGGGAGGGAGGGGGAGAGGGAGAGAAGGATGGGGGAGAGAGGGAGGGGGAGAGAGAAGGAGGGGAGAGGGAGGGAGAGGGGGGAGAGAGAAGGAGGGGGGAGAGGGAGAGTGGGGGGAGAAGGAGGGGGAGAGGGAGGGGGAGGGAGGGGGGAGAGGGAGAGGAGGGAGGGAGGAGGAGAGGGAGAGAAGGATGAGGGGGAGGGGAGAGAGGGAGGGAGGGGGAGAGGGAGAGAAGGATGGGGGAGAGAGGGAGGGGGAGAGAGAAGGAGGGGAGAGGGAGAGGGAGGGAGAGGGGGAGAGAGAAGGAGGGGGGAGAGGGGGAGAGGGGGAGAGAGGGAGGGAGGGGGAGAGGGAGAGAAGGACAGGGGAGAGAGAGGGAGAGAGGGAGTGGGAGAGAGGGAGGGGGAGAGAAGGATGGAGGGGGGAGAGAGGGAGAGAAGGACAGGGGAGAGAGAGGGAGAGAGGGAGTGGGAGAGAGGGAGGGGGAGAGAAGGATGGAGGGGGGAGAGAAGGATGGAGGGGGAGGGGGGAGGAGAGTGGGAGGGGGAAGAGAGGAGGAGGGAGGGGACAGGGGAGAGAGTGAGGGGGGAAGAGAGAGAAGGAGGAGGGAGGGGGCAGGGGGGAGAGAGGGGGGACTGTGCAGTAGTTCGTGCAAGACTGATGCTAGCGAGAGAAATGGAAAAAGGTGGAATTAGTAATGAATGCAAAGGATTTTGTGATATGTGATGAGGCTAGAGCTGTGAAGAATGGCTTCTAGGTTTCTGGGTTGTTCCGTGGAATAGATGGTGATGCTTTTTACTGAGTAACTGTCTATAATAGTCATTTAGTAAATGTTTATTTGGTAATTTTGATATCGGTCACAAAATCCTTTTGTTTCATCCTTCAGTATGTGTCTTTGGAATATGGTTTTTCTCTCCTTACACACTTCCATTAAGCTAGTCTAAGCTCTTACTCACTTTTTTTGAGCTTTTCCACCTCCTCTCATCTAATCCTTATACCAGAGCCAAAGTTGCCTTCACACAATACCGTTTCTGTTACATAACTGCAGGGCTCAAGAGCTTAAAGTGACTTTCTGCTTCCAATCCAAACTCTTGTGCTTGACTTTGAAGACCCCTGAGGGATTTCGTCACAGAATATTGATTGGATCCTGGTCCACTTTTGCTGTTTCTCTTGCTTATGGTGCCTTTCTTGTGTGTTTAGCTATTTTTGACTGTAAGCTGTTTTCTGGGAAAATTATTTGTGGGACAGTTTTGAGGTTTATGATAAAGGTGTATTTCCCTGGCTGAGTTTAGTGTTTGCTTCTGCTGGGGCCTGGGGGTACTACCTGGCCGGTGGGTGACAAGGTTCTTTGATGCCAGGGCTCTTCTGATCCCGTGTTTACGTGAATTTGAACTGGGTGTCTGTGGGAGGCCTGTGCTTGTGGTGACAGCTCTTCGGGGTGGGCTTCCCACTCTGCTCTGCTCAGCGCCAAGACAGCTTTCCGGGGAGTAGGCCCTGGGGGCTGATTCACTTCTAACCCACTCTTGCACCGAAGAGTAGTCCTTTTTTTTTTTTTTTAATTTTTATTTTTTATTGGAGTATAGTTGATTTACAATGTTGTGTTAGTTTCAGGTACACAGCAAAGTTATTCAGTTACACGTATACATATATCCATTCTTTTTCAGATTCTTTTCCCACGTAGGTTATTACAGAATATTGAGTAGAGTTCCCTGTGCTATACAGTAGGTCCTTTTTGATTATCTGCTTTATATATAGTATTGAATAGTATGTGTATGTTAATCCCAAACTCCTAATTTACCCCTCCCCACCACGTTTCCCCTTTGGTAACCATAAGTTTGTTTTCTAAGTCTGTGAGTCTATTCTGTTTTGTAAATAAGTTCATTTGTTTTTTTTGTTTTAGATTCCACATGTAGGGATATCATATGATATTTGTTTTTCTCTGTCTGACTTAATCATTTAGTATGATAATCTCCAGGTCCATCCACTTTGCTGCAAATGGCATTGTTTCATTCTTTTTTATGGCTGAGTAGTATTCCATTGTCTTTATGTACCACATCTTCTTCATCCATTCATCTGTCGATGGACATTTAGGTTGCTTCCATGTCTTGGCTATTGTAAATAGTGCTGCGGTGAACATTGGGATGCTTGTATCTTTTCGAATTATGGTTTGAAGAATAGTCCTTTGGGGCTTCAGCCTCATGAGAGCCTGTTCCCTCAGTTGCACATCTTAGACCAGCATGGACTGTTTGCACTGAGAACCATTGCTCAACTTCTCATTTAGAGCAACGTCCTCAGAGCAAAACTGGCTTCCCTTAGCTCACATCCTGGAGTTCTCTCTTCATGTAAATTTTGGCCTAATTCCTTTGTAATGTTGGTACTGTAATTCTTTTTAAAAAGAGATTTTTCTCTTATTCAGCATTTTTGGTTGTCTTCGGGAGGAGGGTTCATCTGAATTACATAGTTTGTAATGTTACTGGAAATAGAACTCAGTTATTACTTTTCTACGTTGCTCTATTTTTATACTGCTACCCGTCTATACTAAAGGATTGGTTTTTGCTATCAGTAGTAGTTCATATTTTTTTTAGAACCAAGTATGTGTCCAATGTGTGCCTTTTCCACCACCAATTAATTCTGACACTATCTACCTGGAATTAGGGTCACATCCCACAGGTTAAAGGCTCAGTGCCACAAGCCTTGCCCCTCCCCCCTTCAGATGCCAGTCACCTGGGCTTCTTTTTTTTTTGCGGTACGCGGGCCTCTCACTGTTGTGGCCTCTCCCGTTGCGGAGCACAGGCTCCGGACGCGCAGGCTCAGCGGCCATGGCTCACGGGCCCAGCCGCTCCGCGGCATGTGGGATCCTCCCAGACCGGGGCACGAACCCGTGTCCCCTGCATCGGCAGGCGGACTCTCAACCACTGTACCACCAGGGAAGCCCCTGGGCTTCTTTTTAAATTAATTAATTAATTTATCACCTGGGCTTCTGACAGCCCTCTCCTTGGGGTCGATTAATTTGCTTAGATAGGCTCATAGAACTCAGGGAGGAAATGTTTTACTTACTAGATTACACATTTATTATAAAGGGTATAACCCAGGAACAGCCAGATGGTAGAGATTTATATGGGAAGGGGCGTGGAGTGTCCGTGCTCTCTGGGCAGGCCACTGTCCCCAATCTCCACTTGCCCACCAAACCTGGAACCCCATCCTTCAGGGTTTTTGTGGAGGCCTCGTTACATAGGCGTCATTGATGAGATCGCTGGCCATTGGTGTTTGAACTCGGTCTCTTGCTGCTCCGTCCTCCCCTCCCTGGAGTTAGGGAGGAGATGGGGACGACTGAAAGTTTCAGCTCTCTAATCCTGTGGTTGGTTCCCTGGCAGCCGGCCCCATCCTAAAGTGTCTGAGGGCTGTCCAAAAGTCACCCCATTAACATAAGAAAAGAGGGTTTAGAGGCTGTGCCAGAAATGGGGACACAGACCAAATGTATATTTCTTATTATAAATCATGATATCACAGTGTGACATGTAGTTATAATGATTTCAGTGGATGTTTATGCATATTTCCAGATAGTTTTCAAAGTTAGTGTTTCTTGTATTTTCTGAGATGTCTTATTTATTTATTTATTTTGCGGTACGCGGGCCTCTCACCGTTGTGGCCTCTCGCTCCGCGGCATGTGGGATCCTCCCGGACCGGGGCACAAACCCGTGTGCCCTGCATTGGCAAGCGGACTCTCAACCACTGCGCCACCAGGGAAGCCCGAGATGTCTTTTTTTTGTGAATTTCACCCTGAAATTCACACAGTATGAGTCGTAAACTTTTCTTCTTTCTTAAGGAATGTGGTAAATTGCTTTTTGTATTTCTGTGACAGATTATGGCTTGTTGACGACGCCCCAACTGCACTACATGGTGTACTGTCGAAACACCAGTGGCCAGTATGGAAAGGCAACCATAGAAGGTTACTACCAGAAACTCTCTGCAGCCTTTGTGGAACTTACCAAACAGGTGAAAACCTCTTGAATGTGGTTAGAGTTTAAGCAGATGACCAAAATAACATCAGTTGAACAGTTTATTTTAATTAGATATTTGTTACCCCTCCTCCTCTTCCAAAAACGTGGCGTGTCTCCTTTTTCTTTTTAGCGCTCTGCAAGGTCTGGGCCTTGTATCCTGCTAGCTCTTTGTTGGCATTTACTTGGCAAGGCGTGTAATATGTTCTGAGCTCACCGGGGGAGAAGAGTGGTGTACTTGCGGTTATTGTTGTGTTCATTCAGAGGAATTTGGTCTTAGAGTTCCTGTAGGTGCTGTTGGCGTCATACTTGAGGCACCTACTGTTGAGAAAGCCTTTCTTCGAGGTGAATTAGCTTCCTAAACCTGAACGAGATTTGAGGGGTGTAATTCATTTGATTGGCAAATATCGATGTATGTCATTGTCAGGCATAGTTAAACAAAACCAAGCCTTTGCTCTCATAGAACTTACATTCTGGGGTGAGATGGGTAGGAGAGGAGACTGACAGGAAAAAAGCCAGACATGCCCGGTGGTGTAATATGCTCTGAAGAGAAGGACGGATGTTATGACTGCTCACTCATCTGTGTACTCATGCCCGTATTTGAATGCCTGCCGTGTAATACAGACTATAATATTGTAAGAGACCTTGCTTCATGGAGGCTAAATTCTAATACAGCTTCATTTCCATCATTTATTCAGTCAACGCAACTGTTCCAGTGTCTGTGTCCGAAAAAAGGTGTTTTAACATTTTACTTTGGTGTTTTACAATTTTCATCTAAATGTGTGTACCCTTTTGTTTCCTGGGTTAAAACAGACGAGTTATAACTGAAATAATGGAAGATGTTTATATATACATGTATATGCCATGCTTCACTGTTACAACTTGAAATTTTTCTTGCGTATGTCTTTTCCTTTTCAGGCCTCCTGCAGTGGAGTTGACCAAAGAACACTTAAGGTTGACTGTGCGAATGGCATAGGGGCCCTGAAGCTGAGAGAAATGAAACACTACTTCTCCCAGGGGCTGTCAGTGCAGCTGTTTAACGATGGGACCAAAGGGAAGCTCAATCATTTATGTGGGGCTGACTTTGTGAAAAGTCATCAGAAACCTCCTCAGGGTATGTGAAAGATGTGTTTTTCGCGCTCTCCCTGAAACCAGTCTCACAAACAGAGCTGGCCAGGTGAGCTGGTCCTGGCCCTGCCGCTGTTACATATCCGGGCCTCTTCCCGCTCCTCGGTACCACATGGAGCACAGGCTGCTCTCTGCCTGCAAGTCACAGCACTCCTCACGGGGCGCAGGAAATCTGGTGGAGAAAGCAAAATCAAGGTGGGATTCTAGAGCAGTGCTCTCAAGCTTTAGCAGGCATCAGGATCACCTGGAGGGCTGGTCCGCACACAGATTCCTGGGCTCTGTCCGAGGGTTTCAGTCTCTGTAGGTGTGGGGTGGGTTTGTCCATCCGCTGCTGTCATGGCAAAGGAACAGCCACATTGTCTAAGATTTGATGTGAGACAGCTGTTGAGGTTTCAGTAACTTTACACAAGTTACACAAGCCATTGGTCTCTCACAGGTTATAATCCTTTGCTCGTAATGACCAGTGTTTCTTGTTATTGATGGTGTTAACAAATAAAAATCACTTTTTTCAGGATTCAAGCACATACCTCATCTACTGCCGGTTATTTTTTATATGAGAAAGGACATTGTGGTGCTAGGGAAATTGCATTCAATTCAATACGTGTAGCTCTCAAAACACTATGTGGGAATCTGTATTGCCAGACCTCTGGCTTGTAAAATGGAATTTTATTTTAGTATCGTATCGGGTTTCAGCTTAGATAGATTGTGAATGCTCTTTTTTCACTTAGCTGTGAAAGAGTTTGCCCTGTATACAGTAAACCTGTATACTATTTAAAGCTTACGACATTGGTTTTTGTTTGGAAGGATAATTATTTTTATGTTGTTTTCTTTCCATTTAAATGAATCCTCTTCCCTTGATTTTGAAGCTATTATCTCCATTCAGGTACAGAAACAATTACATATGTTTAGCGCTTCAGACAGGAGAAATGATCAGGATTCTCCTCAATGACAAAACACTCCAATTATTTATATTTGATTGTACCCTCTGCTTCATCATGTAAGGATAGTAATCGTTCTTTATCTGCAGTTATAAAGACATCTATTCCTTTCAGCTGGGCTTCAGTTTACAAATTGGGAGAAACTTTGTTCAACTGACATTTGATTTTTGTAAACCTTGAGGACAGGCTCTATTTGCCTAGCACATGTTTAATTTTGCTTAAGCCCTGGAAGGATAATTTTAAACACCTCTTGAAAAGTCGTAGTAGACGTGCTTCCATGTAACACAGAAGGTCACTTACGATCAATACTTAACCGCAAGAATTTTCCCTTGTAACTGGTGTGAGAGAAAAACCGAAAACTTTTTACCCTGAATTTTATCCCCCTTTCTTAGACTGAAGAAATTTGAATTATTTTGAATTATTCAATTAATTTGAATTATTCATTTTGAATTATTCTGTGTGGCAGGAATCGAAATGAAGTCCAATGAAAGATGCTGTTCCTTCGATGGAGATGCAGACAGAATAATTTACTACTACCATGATGCAGATGGTCAGTTTCATCTCGTGGACGGAGACAAGATAGCAGCACTCATTAGCAGTTTCCTTAAAGAACCCCTGTTGGAGGTATGGTGCGGGGACGGACTGCCCTTTCAAGCAAGACTCACTGGGGAGATTGTTCTGTATCAGGCAGTCATTTGAATGTCTGAGGCATGATGGTGGGAAGTGGCCAGAAAACACAGAGAAGTGGTCATTCCAGTCATTTCAACACTGGGGCTCTGGTTTGGAACCTGAAGAGAGTAGTCTTTTCTTTTCTTAAAAACAATTTATTTTATTTATTTATTTTGGCTGCATTGGGTCTTTGTTGCTGCACGCGGGCTTTCTCTAGTTGCCGTGAGCGGGGGCTACTCTTTGTTGCGGTGCGCAGGCGTCTCATTGCGGTGGCTTCTCGTTGCGTGCAGAGCACAGGCTCTAGGCGTGTGGGCTTCAGTAGTTGTGGCACACGGGCTCAGTAGTTGTGGCTCCAGGGCTCTAGAGCGCAGGTTCAGTAGTTGTGGCACGTGGGTTTAGTTGCTCCACGGCATGTGGGATCTTCCCGGACCAGGGCTCAAACCTGTGTCCCCTGCATTGGCAGGCGGATTCTTAACCACTGCGCCACCAGGGAAGCCCAGTCTTTTCTTTTTCATACTGGCAAAAAGTTTCATGATTTGCAGCTTTACGAAGTTTTGGTTTCTTCACAACTGATATTTTAATGAGGGTTCCACGAACATCATTCCCCAGAGCCTCAAGTTTAAATAGAAAATCTCCTCCTCTGAGGGGTTTATTTACTACGATTATGATAAGCTTAGTAACATGAGATTTATTTTGTTATGCTCTTTTGGAAATCTCAGGTTAGCTGTAAGTATAAAATGTAATGATAATTATCACAATCGGGAAAATGTGTACTTTAAGAATTCAGTGTATACTTTTATTAAAAACGAAAGAGAAAGAGATCAAGAAACCACAGGTTTCTTTGAAAAGGATTCCTTAGCAAACAAGATGTCCTTCATAGGCGAATAAACTGTGGTCCATCCAGACAATGGAATATTATTCAGCAGTGAAGGAAAAAAGAAAAAAAAAAGATGTATCAAGCCATGAAAAGACGTGGAGGAAATTTGAACACGTTACTAAGTGAAGGAAGCCAATCTGAGAAGGCTGTGTATTTTAGTATGAGTCCAACTGTATGATATTCTGCAAAAAAATCCCGCAGAGACCGTGGAGACAGTTAAAAGATCAGTGGTTGCAAGGGGCTGGGGGGAAGTGGGTGCTGAGGGATGAAGAGGTGGAGCACGAGGCGAAAACACTGTATATGATACTGTAGAGAGGGAGACGTGTCCTTATACATTTGTCCAAGCCCGCAGAATATACAGCACTAAGGGTGAATCCTGATACAAACCATGGAGTAACAGAAACGAAATCAGGTGATTTAAAAAAAAAAAAAAGGATTCCTTGTACAGTTGCTTTAAATAATGCTCAAAAGTATTTTATCTTTTTTTCTGGCATACATGTAAATTTTTGGTGAGTTGTTTATTGCATAAAACTAAGGCACAGCTGATCTGGCTGATAATTTTGTCATCCTTTAGAACTCTGATTATAGGTTTGCTTTTGTAGGGTCTTTACTTTTGATGGCAAGGTAATTGTCCTTGTTTTTGTCCAGATTGGAGACAGTTTGAGTCTTGGTGTCGTACAAACTGCATATGCCAATGGAAGTTCAACACGCTACCTGGAAGAAGTTATGAAGGTATTGAAACATTTCCATTTTCTGGTAGCTTCTTCATCATTATCTTCTATTGTAAGATGCTTCTGTGAGGAAAATAATGCCCTCACAAAAATAAATAGGTTGAAGTGCACGAAGCTGAGCTGTTGTCTACTTAAGGATAAATAGAAATCAAAAATAAGAAAAAGTTCAATTGTCCCTAATGCAAAAAGGGAAAGAGACTTTCCTCCCTTTTTTTTCTGAGAGTATTTCTTTTAGAAAACTTACAATTTTTTTCTCTGTCCTTTTGAAATTAATATCAACCTTTTTAGGTGAAATAGGCCAGTTTTACAGTTCAGAAGTGTTTACCATAAGGGCCTGGAGTCACCTCTTTGAAATATAAACGTCAAGGAAGATAGCATCCCATGCCTCAGCCTCCTGAGAGTTTCACCTAGCTACCACTTAGAGCCAGACACCTATCTTCTTGACAGAGAGAGATGAGAAGTTGTATTATTCCTTTGCAGAAGGGCAGTTAGCTAACACCAGTGGCCACTCCACTTATCGGGTAGATTTAGGACAAACTCCGTGTGACAGAAGGTACTGTGATGTCTTCCTAAGAAGTAGGCTTATTCAATAGATATATCGCCATGGGGTTTTGTAGCGGGGAACAGAGACTGGGCTCATCTCCTAACACAACAAGGAAAAGTGGGGATTTTGTAGCCAAGGAATAAGGTATGAGGGAGGGGTTGGTGCATGGGAAAGTACGAAGAGGGACGGGGGCGGCTAGGGGGGATTCTGGCTAAACCAACCTAACAGTTGTTTTGCTGAAGGCAGGCCTGGGTGATCAGATGCTACCGGGTAGGGACTTTGGTCAGATATTGAGGGTGGGGGATTCTGGCTGAAGTGAGTTAGCAAAAGATTCCTGATAAAATTGGGCTCTTGCAGACACGGCCAAGGACAGGACCTATTCAGGCTCAAAGGAGCCTCCCTCACGTTCGGTTGAGGAGAGATCTTGGTCACTAGCTATCTTTAGCTCTGCAAAAGGGTGGGATTTCTTCCTGTCTAGCCGTCTCTTAGCAGATTGCCTGAGATGTGCATCACAGTCTGGCTTAACGCTTACTCAGTAATAAAGCCTGTCTTATTCTTCTTCTGTGGAGATGTTTTCTGGATTGGTGGGAGATTTTGTTTCTGATTTTTTCCCCAGCATCCACCAGGTAGGTGACTAGCCTCTGTACCATGCTACCCGCTTTAAGAGTTAGAGGCTGCAGGGCCCAAGTTGGGTCTTTTTGCCTTTATTCTTTTTTTCCCTGGCTAGTGTAATATTTTCCAGCATTTGTGTATCCATTTTCAAATGTCTGCATTTTAGTAGTTTTTGTGGCCATTCTAGTGTTGTTAAAGCAGGAGTGACAAAGTCAGGTTCCTTTAGGATCTGGATGGGGGCAGTGAACGAAGCCAGCAGGCAGGCGAGGACTAGGAAGGTGTGCCAGGCCAGCTGCTGCCCCCTCTGGGCAGTCTTCAGGAGAAGCTGGAAGTCTGAATTGTTGTGTGAATTGCCTGCCTTTTAAGTCTTGGCAGCTGAGTCAGAATTTAAAAGAAACAGTGGGTAGTCCAAATAAAACACACCTGGAGGCTGCTGGTTTGTGCCCTAATTTAAATATATGGTCACAGTAAACTTACTCAAGGGACGCCAGCTGGGGCCCAGTTGCCTGCCTTTCATAGGGATTCTGTGTTAGGGTTATTTGAGTATTTTCTTAATTTCTGTCTCAAAACTTCCTTATAGTAAAATGCCCTGTTGAAGAAACAACATCAGAAGCTACTCCTTCTCAACACATTCTCTTATGGGTTGAATATTTTCAGCACTAGCCATTCCTGAGGTCCCCTGAATCCAGTTAAATGCCAGGCTCATTTGAGCTTGCTCTCTTTTGCAGTTTTGCTGCCGTCTTTCCTTAGCCATGCTTGTCTCGCAGATCCATCCAAGGCTTTCGCTACCCACTGTTCCTGTCCCAACCACCGTGATTTCTTACTGGGATTAGCCCTAGAAACCACCTAACCTGAGCCACGGCTTAGCAGACAGTGGCCTGTGGGCGACGTGCAGCTGGCCAGCTGTTTGTAGTGTTATTGTAATACAGCCGTGCTCGTTTGTTTTTCTATGGTCTGTGGCTGCTTTTGCACTACAGTGGCAGAATCGAGCGATTGTGACAGAGACCACATGGCCTGCAAAGCCTGAAATATTAGTTATCTGGCTCTTTATAGTAAAAGCTTGCAGACCCCCGCTCTAAGCCATTCTCCACACTGTAGCTACACGGAGCTTTCAGAAACAATTATATCATGTCACTCCCCAACTTGGGATCTTTCATTATCTTGTAAGGGACCTCTCACACTCTCACCCTGCTTTCCTCACTCCCCCGCAGTGACACTTAACACAGTATTTCAGTTGCTTAGCTGTCTTCCTCACTGACTAAGCTCCGGAAGCTTTGTTCCCTGGGATGAGAGGTACACAGTGAGTATCTGCTGACTGGATAACTGCTGTTGTTTCTTTAAACGTGTGTTACAGGTACCTGTCTATTGTACTAAAACTGGTGTAAAACACCTGCATCACAAGGCTCAGGAATTTGACATTGGAGTTTATTTTGAAGCCAACGGGCATGGCACAGTAAGTTCTCGTAAGCAGTGGCATCTGGCTTTAGCTGGCGCCTCTCTCCAGTGATGGACTTCTGTATCTGGGTAGTAATAGGTAATATTCCACTTTGTTGAAATGATTGGGATGGTGATAGAATAAGATTTAGTTAATATATTATTATGTTCTGTGAAACTATGGCTCTTTTAGGTTATAATGATCTTCGAGTGTGAAGAGAGAATACTAATTTGTTCCTATAATATAGTTTTTTCAGAAACATGGCAGTTCTTAATTTTCCTACAACCAGACGGTCTATACATCCCATTTAAAATATTTTCCTTCAACTGGCCATACGTGGCAAAAGGAAAGTTCAGTAGCTGTGGTGAATTGAAAAGTGTTGGAAAGGTTGAGAGTTAAGTTACTAGCAACTAAAAATGAGTTTAAAGTAATTAGAATTGGCATATAAAGTTTTTTATGGCTCTTAGCAGAGAAAATTTTAAAGGTTTGAGATATAATTTGCGTATCATAACATTCACTATTTTAACGTATATTAATAGGTCTTTAGCATATTCATAACGTTCAGAATATTTCTTTATTAAATGTTTTTTTATACGTAGCCTCATTTCATAAATGGACTTGAAGTGGCTAACAGAAAATTTTATCTAGGTCAAATAATTTTCATTAATTCAAAATTGGCTTCTAGAGGCCATGAATATGAGAAGAAAAATGAGTTCCTAGAAAATGCAATTAAAATATAACTTCAGTGATCTAATGCAGGGGTTGGTAAATGATTTTGAAGGGCAGATAGATAGATAGTAAATATTTTAGTCTTCACAGGCCATAAGGTATGTCGCATCTGCTCAGGTCTCCTGGTGGAGGGTAAATGAATGGAAATGGCCGTGGTTCCACAAAACAAGTGACCAGTGTGCATCTTAGTTTACCAGCAAACTTCTTTGTATATCATCAAGTGGCTGAATGTAGTGTAGCTCTTCCTCTTTAGTGTTGGGCCTCCGAAGGCACTAAAATCATGCATGGGCGAGGCAATTCAGAAGGGCAGGAATCCTGAGCAACATGATGTTTACTATACTAAACATCATGGCACTGTTTGCCATAATGTAATATATAAGATGAACCTCTTTTCTACTTTTGCTTAGTAGGACAAGAAAACTGTACTAATTGCAGTGAGTTATATTCTTCAAAGTAAAATGGATACAGATAAGGCTTAAGGAACCCTGGTTGCCCAGCACTGGTTCAGCTGGCTGAGGGCAACATCATAAACTCACCATGTGCATTCTCCTTTGCCAATGGGATATTTTATTTGTAATCTTTACATTTTGATAACCCAATTTTATAATCCATGAAGGAACTCCCCCCCACCCCCCTTGTAATATCTTCTGAGTTCTGATTTGGTCTTTTATACTAATTTCATACATTCTAAGGCTGCCATTTTCCCCTCAGTTTCTCCAGAGTCATGGAGAGTTTCAAAAGCAGTTTAGCTGGGATGATCGTACGTAAGACTGGGGCATGGATAGTGTTTTCTGATTTTTGTTATGCTTTGATTGTAGGTTCTATTTAGTAAAGCTGCTGAAATGAAGATAAAACAACTAGCAAAAGAATTAGAAGAAGATAAGAAAAGGAAAGCTGCTAAGATGCTTGAAAACGTGATTGACTTGTTTAACCAGGTCAGAACCGAGGGGGTGGTGGACTCTTGGTTACTTTTACATTATTCAGAAGGTGGACAGAATAACGTGCTGTATAAAACATCAGAGTGGAGAAGTTGTGGCGGCTTCCTTGCAACAATTTAGATTTATACTGAAATGCAGTGACAATGGTTATGTGCTTCATATTTTCAAGTAATGAGTAGCTTATAGCTGGAGTCAACAGATTCAGCTACTAAATGTATCTAAGCATATGTTTTGAAACCAGCCTTCTCAAGGGAATTCAGGAAAAATAGTCTCTGACAAGGCACATATGTGGGTCAGATTATTGGATTGGAGTGGAGAATATGGCAATGGAAGAGCAAAGTGTAGGTTAGCGGAAAGCAAAAGAACTAATATTTGAGGGTCCTGCACATATTGGGCACTTTCCATACCTCACTGTGTAATCCTTGCAGTAACAGAGGGAGAGGGGTCACTATAATTCCTGTTTTATAAATGAAGAAACAAAGACTTACTTAGAGCGACTCAGTGGCACAGTATGGATCCAACTTTAGGTGTGTCTTACCACCAAAGCTCCTATTTCTCCACTTTACCATGCATGAGGCCTTCCATCATCGTGGCAATAGTATCTCAAAAGGGATCAGTTGTAAGTAAAATTTTGAGTCATACAGTGTTAATGCTGGAACCTTAAGAGTTCGTTACACTTCACAGATGAGCAGGAAGATTAAAGGCAGGCTCGTCTCAGTATTCTTGGTAGACCTGTTACTGCTGTCTTCCATGGATACCTTTTTCCCTCGTTGTAGTTTGTATTTACCCCCGTCAGTTACCTGCATTGGGGGCGGGGGTGGGGTGGGGTGGGGAGGGCAGCCAGGACATGGCGATTAGTTTTCTGAGACAGAAGCTTTCATATCCACGCTCTGCTTGTATTCTGCTTCTGCATCTTGCAGGCAACTGGTGATGCTATTTCTGACATGCTGGTGATTGAGGCAATCTTGGCTCTGAAGGGCTTGACCGTACAGCAGTGGGACGCCCTCTATACAGATCTTCCAAACAGACAGCTCAAAGTTAAGGTGTGAGCGAGATTTTAAAATTACTTCTTTTCTGAAAATTAACTAAAACAATTGCATTCTGTAAATAGATACTGCATAGAAAAGACTATTTTCTCACATCTTTAAAAATTACAGAATCGCTCTTAACCATTCTATTGTTATTTAGAAGTATCTGGTTTCCAACTTTAGTATAAATGATATTATGTATCACTTTAAAAGATTTTATTATAAAAAATTTAAAAGATACATGTGTAGAGAGAACAGATTTCAACAAGTGCCCTCCATGTCCCTAATATTATTTGGAAGCGAGTCCTGGATAGCCTGTTGAGTGAACTGTAAATATTTCCTCTGCATTATTCTTGGTTTACAGAGTACTTCCAGAGGCTAGATGCTGACAGGTAGAATCTGTGGGCTGAAAGAGAATTTTTAAAGGCATTTCAGATAAATTGCTGGTTGATTTCTATACAGATTTATACCAGATTACACATTCACCAACAGAATTTTTGAAAGACAGAGATATGGAAGCCAGAGCTCACAGAAACGGCTGCCGATTGTTCAGATCAGTTTTTTCCGGAGATTCTTATGACCCTCTTTTTTAAGTACCTAAGATTATTTGATCAATGACAAGTCATACAGTACTTACTGGCCATTATTTTAGTAATAACTGTAATACAGTGTGGAAATCTCAGTGCTGTACTCTTTGTGGTACAGTAAGCTGAAATGTGGGCCTGTTCCTGTTGACATGAAATGGCCATAATCTTTTGGTGGGAATTAGGTTGAATGGGTTAAGCTTGTGAAAGGGAGTGTGATATGGTAACAAATGAGAAATGCTTGTGCTTAGGTTGCAGACAGGCAAGTTATTAGCACCACAGATGCCGAAAGACAAGCAGTTAAACCTCCAGGACTCCAGGAAGCCATCAATGAGCTGGTGAAGAAGTACAGGCTTTCTCGAGCTTTTGTCCGGCCCTCTGGTACCGAAGACATAGTCCGAGTCTATGCAGAAGCGGACTCGCAGGTAAGCTGGGACAATTCTATTGGAGGAATGTGCAGTGAGAGTCTAACATAGGTGGAGGAGGGCAGGCAGCAGGAGAGAAAACTATTTTAATGGTGTTGGAATCTCTAATGTGTGAGATTTATGGAGCCTTTTAGGTTATTTTCATCAGTAGTAGTTACACAGTTGAACAGAATTCCCCCAAATATTTTTCTTATAATTTATTCTAGATTTCCTGAAAGTGTCATATTTCTAACTGCTGCATGAATAACTAATAAATACCTAGTGTACTAAACCGTACTTAGTTTGACACATATTAAGCATATGCATCCTGAAGTGGAGTATACCTTTTTCCTTCATTTAAAAAACATCCTGTTGCTTTATGAAAATAGCTGGTTAGTTCAAGTCCATTTCTAAATCAACTGGTACCGTCATCCATACTGCTTGAAATTCATCTTTGTCTCTGGACTTTTCAATTTGTTTTTCAAAATATTTCCTTTAAATGACACCTTGCTCTGTGCCTCTGTTTTCTTGATAGGGTCAAAGACTTAAAAGTGTTTGCTCAGCTGAGGCAGTTAGAGTGGGGTGACTAGGTAAATAGCTCTCAGAAGGAGGTATTTACCGTTAACTTATACAGTAGCTTTTCTGCAGAAGCTTAGGCCGTCCCAGAATATACTGAATAAATATCCCTAGTGGATGAGGATGGGGCCTTAAGAGTTGCTTACTCTTTAGGCTGCTTGTGGCCTTCTGGCCTTTAAGGACTAGGTTCTATTGAATTTATTCAGAGCTTTAGCATGATAATCAAAGCAGCTTATAAAATTAGTTAACTAGGAACTTACCCGATTTAGAAGACTGACTTGTTTTCCATTTATCTGAGGGTCTTGTAATTTGTTACTGAAAGATGAAAAAAAGTTCTCATTTGAATATTTGTTAGTGAATCAGAATCAGAAAGCTGCCTCCCCTAAAGTTGCAAGTAACCTGGTAGATGCTGTGTCTTTCTCATCTAATATCCTTTCATGTAATTTGCAGGAAAATGCGGACAGCCTTGCATATGAAGTGAGCTTGGCAGTATTTCAGCTGGCTGGAGGGATTGGAGAAAGACCTCAACCAGGTTTCTGAGGACAATTTTTATATTTTTTAGAAACTAGACTTTTAAAAACTTTTTACAGGATAATAGTACTGCCATTACTGTGACAGGCTCAAACACATAATCATAAATGTTTAGTCTGTACCTTACTGGATTATTTCTAGATCTGATTATTTTTCTTAAACAAACACTACGAGAATCATTCTTTAGAAATGGGTAAGCCCTTATACTTGTTAAAATTTAGTTTTTTTAAAAACTGAAATTTACCCCTAATATCAATCACACTAATGTAAACTATTGGAGCTTAAGTATATGATTCAGTCATTAACTTTATAATATATGCAAGGAAAAATTCATGAAGGCTGCTAGAAAATTAAACTTTATTTATTACCAATTCCATGTGATGTCTTTTCCGTCATTGTCACCTCAGTCATTTTGCAGTACTAATACTCACCATTGTTAATACAAACGCGAGGAGGTTGGAGAAGACTTCATATAACCAATTTTTTCATAGCAGAGTCTCCAGAACAATTCTTAGATGACTTACCTCTCTTCAGTTAACATCACCAGGAATTTAGAGTTGTGACTGTGGAGGCTGTATACACCTGTACTCCGTACCGAGGTTGAGATGCTCGTGCTACACTTACAAGGAAGGATGTGTGGCCCAGGCTTCAATTATTCATTACTCCTCTTAGTGAAGGTATGTGGGAGAAGGTATGTGGGAGAAACGAGTTGTAATACATTACCAAGCCTCTGACAGAGAAGTGATGGCTTTCTGATACTAGAATGTGGGTTAATAAGGTAAAGAAAAAAAATCCCCAACCAATCTAAATTAAACAAAGCCTGAAACCAATAGAAAAAATGTGCAGTGTGTATTTGGCAGGTTTAAGACAACTCAGGACAGTAAAACAATGGACCATAATGGACTATTTATGTATATATAGATCTCTCTTAGGCACCATAATCAATATGCGCCCGTAATATTTAAGCTTGATTCAGGCCACAGTCAGACATTCGTTCTTATTTACAAATATTTAAATTAAATACAACCTGAAACGTGTTTCGTTACATACAAAAAAAAAAAAAGAAAACAAAAAGAAACTATACAACTCAGAGCAATGTTTGTTTTAAATAATTACATTTACATTTAAACTAAATGGAACCACTATGTTGCTCAAGTTTTTATCACCCCTTCCAGAAAATCTTTTTCTACCATCTCTTCTATTTTTTGCCTGGCTTTGCTGGAAAATGGTTTGTGGTTTTCCAGCTTCATGTCCTTGCTCGGGAAGGTGTTTGAGTAGAGGACGGGGCTCCCTGAGTGTCCTGCGCATCGGCTGGTGACTTTGCTGTTGAAGACTTGGCTGAGCACGTTGAAGAATGGCAGGAGCTGCTCAAGGCTGCGCACCGTGCAGACGGTGAGCAGCAAGTGCCCCGGCTCCCAGCCCAGCGCTCTCCCTGAGTTGTCCTCCTCCGGGTTTTTCTGCAGAAAACAAAAAGGCGATTGTTCCCAACAGACGATGCAGTATGTGAGGAAACTTAAAAGAATATAAAGATCAGCAAACAGAGTTAAGAAATGAATACAAGTGATGACATTAAGTCTCCATTCCAGACTTGCTAAAATGTTTGCTTCTAACTGAGGCCTTCTGGTGCCAATTATTAATTGTACATTGAGGGTCTAACACTTTAGTAATATTTTCCAACTTGAATGCACAAGTAAGCTTAGTTATTAGCTGAATTAGTTTTGCATAGGGACTGTCAAATCCAAAAGTTCATGTTGTGCTTTGCATATACTCAAAAAGCTCCCAGATTTCTGGATCCCCACCAATGTATCCGAGGACTAGGTCAAAATGACTGAAGAAGGGACAGAGAGTCTTACACATTTCACTACCAGCAAGTCAGTCAATTACCTTGTGGCCAAATGGCTTAAACTTGCCACAAGACAGCAGCAGAGTCCACAGTGAATCATTACTATCAGCACAGAGAAAGGAAAGGAACTCCCAGGAGAGACCCTGCCATGCGCTTCTGTGTTGTGCTAAACCACATGGGAGCAAAGCTGGACCTGGAGTCAGAATAACGCCAGGGTCAGGGCCCTGGCTCTGCCGCTTGCTTACTGTGGGTGTCCTGGGCAAGTACAGAACAGTTCCTCACTTATAAGATGGGGCGATGAAGAGAATGTATGTGAAAACTCTTGTCAACTGCATTAACACGACAATTTACGTACTTCAAGTAGCTACTTTGAGATGCCAGCTAAACTGTACACACACAGCTGTAGACATTGGTCTATCTAGAGAAAGTTCTGAGAGAACTGAAGATGTCTGAACTGGGGCAGAATCATAGATTTGAAAACACACTGAGTAAAGATAATGAAGACAAACAATGAATTAGAGAGAAAAAACTATCAAGTGGGACTTAGGAAGCAGAATTATAGTCTGTCATATTTGTTAACAAATGGAGTTTGCCTTCTAAGATGAGATGTTGCTGAGAAACTTGCATTGTTTTAATATCACTAGTTTCCTAGTGGAGAAAACATGCAAAATCCAGCTTATTTTCTTGTGTGTGCTTACAATGTTTGCTTATTTTAAAATAAAATCCTGTTTTAAATCTGTTTTCCTTTCTCAGAAGTCTACAGGAGCAAACAAGAAAAAAAGATCATCTAGTTCTTTATCTATGGCCAAATTTAAAAAAAAAAAGGAAAAAGAAAAAACAGCTATTAGTTTATTTCTTAGTACGAAACCGCTTTCCTTTCTCTCACCTAATAACACTGGCTTTAATGACGGTCCGGGACTGATGACCACTCCACCGTCAGTCCCCTGAGTCAGAGTGCAATTCAATAGTCACGAAAGGGTCTACAGAGATGCATTTACTCTGAGGGGAAACGAGTAATATGCTTGAACCCTCTACATAGCTGATTTTCAAATGTAAGGAAGCTATGATGTAACCTTTTGTTTATATCCTTGTCAAGATGCACCTTTAAGAGGACTTTTACTAAGCTCTTGACCAAGAACAGTGCACTTGTTTTATAGTGTTTCTGCTTTTCTTAATCAGAGCTACACCACCTCCTCAATAATAAAATTAACAAGTCAAACATGTTTCCATATGAACTATTTCTCCTTTCACTGCAACAGTCTACACTTAAAGACTTCCTTCCTGTTTACCTCTCTTGTCCTGTTGAAAGCCAGACCTGGGTTTGTGTCTCAAGATTTGGTCCAGAGGTGGCAGCTTTTGCTGCCATACCACAAGCATCAAAAAGCCACCCTCACCTGATGCTTGGCCATCTCCAGTCCCTCCAATGTCACTGTCTTAAAGTCCTCCTCGTCCTGTGGAAGGAAAGAGGAGAGCTCATAGCCTTTGCTCCAGTGAAAAGTGGGCTTGGCCATGAAGACCTTGTTTAAGGTGTTTTGGATGGGAAAATGCTTTCCAATCAAAACATTTTTATATTCTGTGGGACAAGTGTTGTGCAAAAGACTGTCATGTTTATTCCTTAGATAAGGGAGGAGTTTTATAAAAACTGTCATTACTAATGAAATGCAGGGATGACAAAGTACGTGTGCCTATAATCACATTGCTTCCGGATTCGTTGTCATGATTATTTTTTCCAACCCTGCAATATCAACATGAAAGTACCCAAGTGCTCTCCTAAACTCTGGACTCAACTTTCATCTCTTCTTTTACTTATTAGTCCCTAAAGAAACAACTTGATTTGAAATCAAGTTCCGCATGTCCTTCAAGGACACTGTCCTCCATTCCATCTCTGGAGTGTGTGGAATGTGGTTTAGGAGCTGCTGCCTGAATAGGAGACCCCAGAAGAGTGGAAAATTTCTGAGCACTCAAAGCACATATTACAAACTAGGGCTCGCAAAACAACCCAGATCGTCCCCAGATTGTACAATTTATTTTTGAAATTTTCTGAATGCAAGGAAAAGATGACAAAAGGTTTGTAACAGAGGCCTACTGATGAACGTAAGAAACTCACTACTATTTTCTTGGGTAAAGATCTGTAATTAATTAGCCTGACGCACAGTGGAAGATGCACATAAGATACGATATAAGTATATTTTACAAATTTTATCTTCTTACACTTAACAAAAACAAATTTTAAAAAGAATGCAGTACCTTTGCCCTTTTCCGAAGAAGCTTTGCAAGTCGTACTACATAAGGTTTAAATTCTCGTTGATGTATGCCCTGCCTTCTCACTTCCAAACCGGAATCATCTGAGGCTTCTGGAATAAAGGCCCATCGGTACCTACATGTAGGAGAATGACACCAATATTGGTAAGATGCACGCTGTGCCATCTAAGACAAGGCCACATAAATCCCGTAGACACATCATGACCCCACCACTTACACAGATTCACATACCAGCTGTGCCACTTGTAGCCCTGTCACCGTGGGCATGTTTCTTAACCTGAGCCTTTACCAGTAAATAGGGACAATATTAACTACTTCATAGAGTTGAAATGAGTACATGAACATTTGTAACGAACAAATGAAATTTGGAAAGTACTCAACACCATTTTTTCCATGAGCACAACACAAGTAACTTGACAAATGTATCCATGCTCATTCATTACTATATAGATAAAAATCTCCAACATTTATTTTAAATTTTGTCTTTAATAAGTAAAATTAATATCTGTCCATGGAAAAAACTCAAACAGTATAAAAGGGCAAACCAAAGAAAGGTAGTCCCCTTCCCACCACAGGCTCCACCAATACTGCCAGTTTCGTATATACCCATTCAGAGTTTTATTATGCATAAAAGAGCACACAGTCACACAAGCAACCCTCTCCTCTTTTAATAAATAAAATGATTGCTGCTTATTTTAATTACACATCTTGGAGATAACATCATATAAAACAGCATCCTTTTTAACAGTTACATAGTACTCCAGTGCTGGAAGGTACTGATTCAACCAGTCTCCTAGACTGTCCGATTTCTAGCTATTACAAATAGTGCCATAATGGATACGCTTACGTAACTGCTGACTTTTATGCGTGTCCAAGAGGACGGTGAGTGGAGAAACCCTCGGATACAGCAGAATTACGGGCCTAATGAGAATCCGTATTTTGAATTTTGGTAAATATAAACCTCTGGAGAAAAATTAGACAATATCAATGTACTCTTCCAACAAGAGTAAGAATGTCTCTATTGTTAAGGGTAAAAGAAGTACACTTTTAGATCTTCAGCATTCTGATAGTTATTAGCAACTTTAATTGGGATTTCTCTTATGAGTATCACTGAGCACCTTTTCGTATGTTTTACGAGCCATTCCTTTTCTCTGAACTATTTGTTAATCCTGTCATTGGCCCATTTTTCTGTTGTGTTATCCATTTTTACATATTAAGCAAGTTAGACTTGGTCATATACATTGTAAATATCTTTTCCCAACTCGATGCTGCCTTTCAATCTTTATGGTATTTTTTAGTCACAGAGACTAAAAATTGTATGTAACTAAATTATGAAATATTTTAAACTTTTGAAAATCATGCTCAGAAAGATACTACCCTTTCAAGATTATTAAATTCTCCATGTTATCTTTTATTACCTTATAGATTTTTTGAAAAGACAGTAGTTAAAAGAAAAAAAACTGTAGTTGATATTACAGCATTTTTCTCTCTTTTCTGATTCTTGACAAGTAAAGAGGATAAACTCATTTTGCTTCTCATCACAGAAGCTGAAAGGTCACTGCTGTAAGCATAACACTCTCCCTAGAGCATGAAGACTGTAGTTTCTGTTACCTCTGTGAACATAAACATCCTAGTTAATTTTGGCCACTTTCCTACAATTCTGCTTAGTATCCTTTTCTGAACTTCTTCAGGAGTGACAACAGTTTAACAGACACCCAACCACTGAAATTCATTAAGAAGTGGATATATATGGTTTTCAAATGGAAAAACAAAATTAAAGGAACTGGAATAAATGTAAAAAAATTTCTAGTTCTTACCATTAAATTTAATGAAAAGTAAGCTTGTGCAACAGAAATTTTTAGAGATTTAAGTATATCCAAATACAGAAAAAAGATTCTGGTATCTTACTCTTTATCCTATTAATATTCCAATCCAGAAGAATAATATAACACAATTTTATATATTATATAAATACATATTTGATCATGTGGATAAATTCTCAAATTAGCTACATAGTGATAAAGCAATCATATAGTTTGCCTATTATTTTAAAAATTTAAATATGAAAAATCATAATTAAATATTTTTGAGCACTTATGAACAAGGCATTTAACTTACATTAATTTTCTCCCTATTCCCCTCTGCCATTTCTAGTTCAATTCACTATCATCTGAAAGAAGAGCCTCCTTGTTTCCAGTCTTGCCCACCTCCCATCCTTTCTCCAAACTACATAGCCAAAGTAAAATTTCTAAAACACAAGACTGATAACATCACTTCACTCCTTAAAATTCATGCTTCAGCGGCTTCCCACTGTCCTTAGTTAAAGTCCAAGTTCTCGAATATAGCTTGTAAGTCATGTAACTCGGGCCCTTTCCAGCCTCATATCTCAATATGCTGCTCCAGCAATACTGATCTTTCAGACACACTGCAGACACACCAGGGCCATTCCAACCTCTAAGTCTTCACCCCTGCTTCCCCCAACCATCACCCCACCTCCTCAGTGTAAAACTCCCCTCAGGCCTGCTCTGACCCCTAGAGCTCAGAGGGGTCTCCGCTGTGTGGCCTCACAGCATCCTGCACAGGTGCTCTCAGAACACCCATGGTGTGTTAACGGCACGTCTCCTACACTGGACTTGAAGCTCTTAAGTCATGTATCCGGCTGCCTCACGTGTGCTGCCTACTCAACTTGTTGACTGAATGACCTGTCAGTCTTAATATACCCACAACGGCCATTTCCGATACCTTCCAACAACTGTTGCCCTACCATCCTCCTGCCAAAACAATTACATTTTAATAAAAATTATGAATACTTCAACTTACACAAAAAAACTTTATCTTAGATGTCACCAACCAAAGCAAATGCATTTCAAAAATACCCATTTAATATCCTTAATTTTACTTACATCTGAAACTGAGGAAGATTTTCGGAGGGCAATGCCAGAGCCAGATCCAAAAATTTGCAAGCAGAAAGATAGAGGTTTAACCACCGCTGGCTGTTATATGAAGTAGAAAAGCCATTACCTCCTGTGTAGGTTGTCTCCAGACCAGCCACAGAGGGGCCTGAAGTCCTATAAGCAGGAGACAGTGCTGTCAGCAGCTGGACCCACTTACTCACAGGTAATTCCTGGAAAATCTCAAAGTGCCAGCTAATATTTTTCATAATCATTCTGATAAATGTACCAGTAATCGGTAAGCAAGTTCATGACTAAATTAATATTACTGTTCTCAAATCAAAAATTAATTTTTCTTCTTTAAATTTTAAGAATGTAAAAATAGTAGAGAATAACTTGTTATACTCGAGAAGTATAAAAATACAAGCTGTAAATTCAGGAGGCCTCCCTACTACCCAGTGTCCTTCTGCAAGGATGGTGGGAGGGAAACTTTCTATAATAATCAACACAGTTATTAGTATAGGGGATTCTCTTTTATAAACCTAGTATTAAAGAAGAGTAAAATATATTTAAGACACACAGTGTTAAAGGAACTTTTTAATTTATAAACTTATTTGTACAAAAATTCCTAAATAAAAATAAATTATATTTAGCCACATATTAATAAACTGCTTCTGCTAAAAATAACCCCAAATTTTGGTACATTAAATGGAGATCATCCTGGAAGATATGGACATTTGTATACCTTAGTTACAGGTTATCTGCCATAATAGGTTTTGCTGAATGTTTTAGGAAAAAGATCTGACCTACTAAAACCAATACTGCTCACATAGCTGAAACAGTATTGCTTTAAACTAAATTTGTGTCTAGAGGCCAAAGGCCACTCATGTTGATAGTTTAATTCAGTCTAAAATACCTAAGGAATACATGTAACTGTATTATATCCAAATATGATCAATTGGATAATAACAGACTAAATACACAAAGTGTTCAGATAAAATAGTGTCTATACCCTCCTAGTTGTAAAGTAACGTTCTGGATGATTTTAGGATACTACACACTGACAAGACTAAATCAAAATGAATTACATATTACCGTGAAATGTCTTCATCAGCAGTGAGTTCCTGCTCCATCAGTAAAAATACCTGTACCTGAAGACCATGGAAAAAAGTGTCAAATGTTTATTTAAACCTTCTTTCAAGTTATCTTTAGGCTATATTTTCATTAATCCAAATACAGATTTTAGGATACAACTTTAGGATCTTTAAATTATACTTAGTTTCCAAAAGTAAAACTGAAAATTCAGCACAGAGCCTTGCTACTAATTTGGCAGAGGTGAGACGAAAGCATGGTCTTATTTGGTGATTATGGAACAGAGATACAGTTATTAAAAAAGGAAAAAATATTAAAGCCAATTTCTTTGTGGGGAAGTTATAATGCTGGGTTTTCGGAGTTACAGATTCCCGTCCCTTTCCTTTCTCATCTCTTTCCCCAGCTCCCCACGTTGTTCAGATGAGGGCGACAGGGTATGGTTTGGGAGGGGAACGGATGGGTGTAGTGGGACTTAGGAAGGTTTTACTGTTTGGGGGTTTACAAAATCTTGTCAAAGTCTCTCTGAAGCAGCTTACCTGGGTAAGTGCTGCACTTCAAGAGTGATACATGCCCTATGTCAGGCCATCTAAATCTAGCTAAACCATCTCTAATCACTCTCAAGGTGGTGCTGCCAAAGGCAGGAACCAGGCCTGGCAGCCATGACAAAGTTAAAACTCTGGTGTAGTTGAGAATGAACTAAACCAGATCAGACGAGGTCATGATTCGCAAGGAGCTAGTAATTGCTAATGTTGCATATTTCAAAGTTTAAGCTGTATGGAGACAGAATCTGACTTGTTTTACTATTTTCATCTGTACAAATTTTCAGTAACAGGCTTAACTAGAGTTCAGTTCTCTTCCAAGATTAGTTTTTATCCGGTAAGCATGTTGATGCTTGTCACATTGTTTTATAATTTAGATTTATTACCTAATTGAATTAAAATTAACTCACAAGTTCTGTGATCATGGTAGGCCAGAGTGAGGTAAGGTGTTGTGGAGACATTCTTAAAAGTAACACTCTGAAGAACAGGAACACTTGAGAGTGAAGAGTTGGCACCTGGGGCAAACGGAGACTCTCAACCAATCTCTCTGAAAGAAATACAGTATATTTTCAATACCAAAATAGAATCATTTTCATATAAACTTTTCTATATAATCTAGTTCAGTACTTCTCAAACTATGATGATCAACGTTTTAAATAATTTCCAGTCTGCTGCAGATTGATACTTTCATAAAATATAATAAAAACGAATTACCAGAAAAAATCAAATTAAAAAAAGATAAATACAATGCCATGTTCTTATTACTAGATTCAACAGATTCTATCACATTGCTGTAAAGGCTTACGATGCTTACTCTACATTTCTGAACGTATCATGGATGGAATAACAGACTGATACTGGTCCATGGACCACACTTTGAGTAGCACCAATCTAGTCGATTTAAAAAAAAAAATCACAGGACAAATAGTGTGCATGTTGCACACTGGACATTAGGTATAAAGGGTCAGAAAAGGAGGAGTCACTTATCTTCTGAGAGAGAAATAATCTCAGTAAAGAGATGACAACTGTCATCCCCAACCCCATCCCCGCACAGCCTGCTGAGGCTGGCTACTGCACAAGCACACTGACTCAGCAGCAAACAATACTGCCTGGGGCAAGCTCACTCCCATCATGGAGCCATCTGGTGGCACAGGTTGATGACTGCCCTGATACCCTTCAGGACACAGAGAGCCACCAAACCCATTTGATGAAGGTTATCAAGAGCCTTATACAACCCCAACCCTGGCCCCAAACTCTAGATCTCCACCTACTTCTAGCTAAAATAGAGGCTACGCCTCTATTTCAGACCCCTCCTTTAAAGGTGTATAACCTCTCATCCACAACAAAAGAACCCCACTAATATGCCTGTCTGCAGTAAAACAGTCTTACACCTCATTCTCAAACATGAATTCCTAGGAAATTTGACCCAAACAATAAAATGGAGACCATGTTGAGGCAAGTCCTATAAACTCAGTGTTTGATTTCTTTTACATACTGGTGATAATTTTTGTCGTTTCAACAGAACAAATTTCTAATTCAACATTCTCCATCTACCAACGCTTGGTATATTTCACCCCAACTTACAACTTACGGAAGGTAATTTCTAAGGAAACAAAAAATTTGGAAAATAAACAGTTTTCCACTATTTACCTTGTATATCTGGAAGATATTTCTGATACTGGTCAATTTCACTGCTAAAAATAGCAAATGCTAATCTCTTCAGAAGCATGGCTCTCTGCTCTAGCTCCACATCACGGTTTGCAAAGAGATTAAGTGAACTGCTCTGAGCTACAGCTACACGAGCTGGAAGAAAAAAAAAAAAGCAAGTGAGAGGCTGTGATATAGTCATCAGACGATTTGAGAAAAGATGATTCTGTTTTTTGTTTTTAAGACAGTCTAGACCCTATGACATCCAGGAGAGAGGACCTCAGGGTAGAGGACTTGGGACTCCTCTCTGAGGCAGAAGGACTGGCAAACAGATCTAGCATATACAAGCCAGAAGACCAAGGGGTGGGAATTGCAATGTGGAGAGAGAAAAAAATTTAGAACTGTAGGTTTCAGAAGGTAAAATCACTAACAATGCCATTTTATAAAACCCTTTATTATTTTAGGCCATCTGCCGAAATCCTTCTCATTGCTTTAAAAATTTCTGGCCTGGCCAGGCCTAGCCTACCCAGCTCTCCGTCCTCATGTCTCGTACTCGCCCCCATTCCCTCTTCTGCAGGCACACTGTCTTGCTTGCTCTTCCTTGAATTCACCGAGCTTGTTCCTACCCTGAGACCTTTATTATTTTTGTCCCTTATCCCCGGAATACTCTGTCCCTAGGCCTTCTCGTGGTTGGTTTCTCTAGTTTCACATCAAATATGAGCTCTTGAGCTGTTATTTAAAATCTATCGTATCACCCTATTTCCTTCACAACTTCTTACCTACTGTCTGAAATAATCTTATCTGTTGGATTAAGGTGAGCATAATGCCTGGCCCATTTTGTGTCTTTTAATAAATAACTGTTAAATAGATGAATCTGAACCTTAAAACAAACCTGTGAAGATTAGAGAGAATACGGTGTCCCTTTTCCAGAGGGGGAAACTACAGCTTGGGTTAAGAACTGACAAGAAATTCTACAGATTCATCCAACTTCACTGCTATTTAAGGTCATTAGTTTAATAACTTTCAAACTTTTAGAACACCTTTTTTTTCCAGATTAGATACTATGAGGAAGCCTAATATATAAGCCAGTAAGATAGAGAAGAAGTGGTGCAGAGAGCGATTCTGGCCTTTCTGGCCCCTCACTTTCTTCCTTCCAAGAAGATAAACACAGCCCCAGGACTCTTTTTTGGCCGAGCCATGCAGCGTGTGGGATCTTAGTTCCCAGACCAGGGATTGAACTCGTGCCCCCTGCAGCGGAAGCTCGGAATCTTAACCACCGGACCGCCAGGGAAGTCCCCAGAGCCCCAGGATTTAGAGGGAGTTGTTTGCTAGGTTTGTTCCTATTGCTGCCTTTCTAAGCCTCCCTACATGTCAGTCTTTTTGTTCAGTGATTACTTATTGAGTGCCATGTTCTATGTTATGTGCCGAGGAAACAGTTTGGAGACAAATTTGACATGGCCAAATAGTTTTACTTATTATTTATCAACTATGTTGTCCTTTTTAAGTTTTAACATTATGTTCCTATCGGGTACTAAGTATAAGTTGACAAAGAGCTAATTCAACAGTTTCTAGAAAAGAGCAAAGTAAATACGAATGGATCCTGTATAGGAAAGACACTGCTTAGGTTGTCACCCCACAATACTCACTCATCAAATCTCTAAATGTCGTCTTATCATGTGTCATCAGATTGTCCATAATTGCTCTCCAACTGAAAGAGACAAGGATTATGATATGTAAATAAGATTTTGTTGTTGTTTATTATTATTAAAAAAGTGTTCTACTTTGCAGATGGTAGTTGATTTCAACAGACTTTGTGAGGTGCATTATCATGTTGAATAGAAGCAAGGTGACTTACTGATTAACACAAGAGGCATCCATCTGAAAGAAGCTGGGATCCATAAAGAGGTCAAAGGCTTCTTTTTTCCAAGCTCTCCGTGTGTACTGATACCCACTAAGGCTGCTAAGCAGCTGGACACAGGCTCGATAACTAGGGGCATTATGTGCACTAGGAGGAAGGAAAACCACTTTAACCTGTATGTTGTAACTTTAATCACCATATTACGTTATACCTAAGTGGTCACATTTACCTAAAGCACTGATGGGAAATAGAAAGCACTATAAGAGAAATAATTTTTTTTTATCACGATAATTCAAGGTAAAAATAAAGTCATTTTGTGGTAATTCCAAAAATGGCAATAAAGGAACACAATTTATTTTTAACAGAGTATGAGTTAACTAACACATCTAGTTAAATAGTAATAGTACCTGTGATTTCGGAGGTAGGGCACAACATAATGCATGATATTTACAAGTAAAGGAATAACCCGTTCTTTTTCATCACTGTAGAAAACCATATCCAAAAGATGAGCCAAAACCTAAAAAAACGTTAAGAGATGAAATGGAACGTATAATCTGAGAGCTAAAACTGACAGCACTTAGAGGTGGTTTTCAGTCTGTAAGAAAATCTAGAATACCTTAAAATTAGAAAAACCTAAAATCAAATCTCCCTAAGCCATTTTTACATGAATGGTTTCTGCCACAATGGTTTTCTCCGTTATAACTACAGGATATAAATATGGGCAAATTTTACTATTTCTAACCAAGACAGGGAAGACGAGAAAAAGAGAGGTTAAGAACCTTCCAATGTGACAGTGAGTAAACAGCAAATTTAAGACTAGAAACTCAGTATTCCCTTCCCCTGACTGGGTTACGAGGTGGCCTGGGAAAAACCCGACCACATGAATTGAGCTGCAACTCTGTCAGTCTGGTCTTAGTCACACTGTGCTCATCTCTCTCTGTAACCACATCTGTGAAGGGGAAACAAAAATGCCCTGATGACAGGGTATAAAAGAGAGCATGTCAGAGGATGTATATAAAACTGTTTGGTAAACTGTAAATGCTTTGTAGTGGCAAGCATCATTATACCACCTCCACCCTTCCCTACCACACTGTGAAACAAAAGCACTTATCATTTTTAAAAAGTACACTTCTAAAAAACAGTGCATGGGGGGGAGCAATATCTAAAGTTATTATCACTAATATTTAACAAACTACTAACCTGGATACAAAGTCAAAACTTTATTTTACGTAGTGATTTCTTAAAATACAAAACAGTTTTTCAAATTAAAATCTTCTCTGTAAGAATTACTTGCTAATATTTAATTGTGAAACTGTCTACTTGAAAGTTCATGTGAAAAAAACCGATAATGTTTATTTACCTCAGAGAGTAATGTCAATGCATGGACACTATATACAGAAGGAGTTATGTTTGAGGTTTCCATTGCAGGTGATAACATATCTAAGTAAGAGAAAAGACAGGTAAAGATATGGTTAGGTTTTTTTCCCCGCTGAAAAAAGCTAAACACAAGAAAAGAGATGATTTTACTGTACTTACAGTGCTGACTGCAATAAATTCTTAGTGAATAGATGCCTACAAATATAAACTTAAATGTCTGCGATCAATACCTTCAACATCAGATTCCAAATTGGTTCCATCTACCATTATTTTGGGAGAAGGTTTAACTTCAAGATTTCGCCGCAGCCATGTTGTCTGTTCCAAAGAAGAACCCGCGATTGCACCGATCGCATCCACTATTTTATGAGTCACATCCTGAAGAAACAAGGATAACCCATTATATCTATGTATGTACACAGGCGCACATACAAAACTTCACAGATGATCTTATCTGACTTCCCCATTTTAGACTTGAAGTACTGAGAAACACAGAGTTTGGGCAACAGCTCTCAATTCAGAATGACTTACCTGGAGGTCTCTTTGGTCTTTTTTATTTTCCAAACTAGGGTTTTTCATAATAAACTCATTCAAAACCCTAAAAGGACCAAAGAAAAAAACAAACAGGAAATATTAGTATAAAGAAAATGATGCAATCTAATTTTTCACAGTGAGCAAGTGGTTTTGTGGCCTGAATTTCTATTTTATGTGTTTAATGAATGTGTGTATATATGGATATCCTATGACTCAGGTGAAACGTATAAACATATGCATGAAAGACCTGTACAAGGATGTCTATAACAGCATTATTTGTAAAATCCAAAACAGGAAAGAACCCAAATGTCCAGCAACAGAAGAGATAAATTGTGGCATATTCATACAATGAAACACCAAACAGCAATGAAAAGGAATAAATTATAGCTACATGAAATTACGTGGATAAATTTTATAAACATATGTTGTGTGAAAGAAGTAGACACAAAAGAAAATATATATAATTATTATTCAAAACAAGACAAAATTTATCTGTGTTGTTAGAAGTCAGAACAGCGGTTTATCTTGGGGTGAAGGGAAAGGACAGTAATTGGGAGGGGACCTGAGGGGACATATGATGTCTTATTTCTTAATTTAGGTTTGTGGTTGAACAGTTGGTATATTCACTTCATAATAGCTTGTGGAGTTGTATGTGTTTTATACATCAACAAAAAATTTTAAAAATACCCCAAATTCCACCAATCTTAAATTGTAATATAAAAATGGTTTCTTGTGTGTGTGTGAGTGTGTATAGTAGACAGGTATAAAAGATTAAAAATACTTCATGAATGGAAAAAAATCCATTTCCATTGTTTGCTAAAATTCCACTCAATATTTACCTTGACTTGCTTTTATTAAGGTAAATTATATGTATAATTATTTCCAAACTAATATGAAAAGTGATATTGAAGAGCAATCATATCAATTTCTATTTTATAATTAGGAATTTTTAAAGGATCAGTGGAATGGCTGGGGGAAAAAATAAGCCATCAGAAATTTAAAAAGGGAATTTTCTAGTGTAACTGAAAATGTCCAACTTTTAATTTAAACTCTCAGAAGATAACACACATTGAGAAGGAGGTAGGATCGTTCATTATCCAAGAAACAAGAAAGGAATTAAAAAACAGGTGAGGAAACAGTAAATCTTGTGGGGGAGAAGCTACAAGTCATAATAGATGGCCTTAATTTTTTTTTTTTTTTTTTTTTTGCGGTACGCGGGCCTCTCACTGCTGTGGCCCCTCCGTTGCGGAGCACAGGCTCCGGACACGCAGGCTCAGCGGCCACGGCTCACAGGCCCAGCCACTCCACGGCATGTGCGATCTTCCTGGACCAGGGCACGAACCCGTGTCCCCTGCATCGGCAGGCGGACCCCCAACCACTGCGCCACCAGGGAAGCCCCGATGGCCTTAATTTTTAATGAAATCACCCAGCAGGATATTTGGTGATGATTCAAAGAACTGTCCATATATTCCCTCTTTGAGCCTTAGAACAATTCAGAGGTAGGTAAGGCAGGTACTGTTATTCTTGACAGACGGGAAAATAGTCTTGGAGAAGTTTACTGATGTACCCAGGGTGCCAGAGATGAGGGTTAGAACTAGAGATCAGAAGATAAGAATCAGAAATCTTCACGAGAACGTTGTTTGAGTTCCGGTGTTTACCGTTATCGGTCATCACTAAAAATTATCACACACGCTCGTTATCTTAATCTTCGATCCAGGAATTGCAGACACTGAGTCCCCTGCTCTTTTCATTACACGTTCAATGTCTAAAACTCCTTCAGCTTTTTGGTTTAGAGAATAGACAGCACGAGGGTCTAGGGATCATCGTGACCCCTGACGCTCTTGAGGATTGCTAGCTCACTGTGGCCGGGTTGGGCTCCCTGTGTTACTCAGCTTCTGCAGGCTGATCTACTCTCCTCCAGCTCTCATCACTGTCTCTCCACCCCTTCTCTGCTTCCTGGTGGAAGACTACACTCCTACATTTACCAGAACACTTGAGGCCATTTTACTAAAGAGCCCTCACTTTCCCTCCCCTTGACTTCAAAATTTTCTAGAACTCTGGTTGCCAAACCAGAATCACCAGTTTTCTTAAGGACAACAGAGAAGCTAAGTCTGTGTATATAGATCCTGACAACTACCCATTTAAAATCACCATCAGAGGGCTTCCCTGGTGGTGCAGTGGTTGAGAGTCCGCCTGCCGATGCAGGGGACACGGGCTCGAGCCCTGGTCCAGGAAGATCCCACATGCCGCGGGGCAACTAAGCCCATGAGCCACAGCTACTGAGCCTGCGCTCTAGAGCCCGTGCTCCACAACAAGAGAAGCCACTGCAATGAGAAACCCGCGCACCGCGACAAAGAGTGGCCCCCACTCGCCTCAACTAGAGAAAGCTCGTGCACAGCAACGAAGACCCAACGCAGCCAAAAATAAAAATACCATCAGAGCTACAGGGATTGAACAGAAGGTCGAAGTTCTTTGCACTTGGTTGAATTTACATCCATTCAGCGTGAAAACATGTGGACTGTGTGAGGTAATGTAACCCAGGTTGGAGAAAAGTGTATTCCCTTTCCTTCCCCTCTTCTGTCTTAAGCAGTCCTTTTCAAACTTTAGGGTGTACTCAAATCACTTGAGACTTTTTAAAAGGCAGATTCTGATTCGGGTGGTCTGGGGCGGAGATTGCGACTCTGCATTTCTAACAAGCTCCCAGGCGACTCCAGTGCTGTTGGCTGAAGGATCAACCTCTGAGTAGCAAAGTCTTAGAGAAAATGCAGCAGGACTTCCCTGGTGGCGTAGTGGTTAAGACTCCGCGCTCCCAATGCAGGGGGCCCGGGTTTGATCCCTGGTCAGAGAACTAGATCCCACGCACGTGCTGCAACTAAGGAGCCCGCCTGCCACAACTAAGACCTGGCACAACCAAATAAATAAATAAATAAATTTAAAAAATGCAGCCTTCTTTCTCACTCTTACACCTGCCATTCCCTGGGCTCCATCCCCTCCCAGCTGTCTGTGGTGCTATCAAGGAGCCCCCCGCTCTCTACAATCTTCTGTCTAGCACTCTCCTCTTATATGACACTTATCATCGTCCAGGCACTATTCTAGGAATTTAACAAATATTAATTCATTTAATCCTCGTAACAACTTTATGAGGGAGGCCCTATTATCGTCTCCATTTTACAGATGGAGAGGTCAATAACCTGCCCAAGGCCATACAGCAAAGAAGTAAAGGAGCTGGGATTTGAATCCAGGAAGAGTCTTTGTTGTTCACTACTCAACATCCTCAGGTCATCCTTACCATTAATGATGACTTTCAAATCACATTTCCTCCTGCTACCTTGCCAGTTCTCTTTCTTCTCATAATCACACATTCAAAGAATAATCCACACTTACTTTCTCACTCTAACCCTTGCTGTGCTTATCGTCTCACCAAACTCCTCTCTCCTAAATCACCAATCCTCTCCAAATCATCAATACATACAGCCTCTTTATTATATATCATCTTCCTTAATCTTTCTGAAGGGGTTAGCCAAGCCCTCTTAAATTCTCTTTGCTTCTAGAACATTGAATATGCCCGTTTTCTTCTAACTTTCCGATGTTTCAGTGTTTGCTTTTCTACCTCCTTTGCTGGCCCGCTTTCCTTCTTTTGTTGTCCTGTGATTTCAATCCCACCATCCACAGCACACAAACCTGCTACCTCCCACAAGAAACAATTCCTAGTCCACCTTCTTTTCCCTCTGATCCATTCTACTATTAATTTGCCAGTCATGACCCATCTCAAAACCTGCCATCACTCCCACCCCCTTCCCAAGGCCAAACTTCTTAATGAAAATGCAAAATCCTTCCCCCTTCTAGCTCTCATCTCCCTTTTCATCCACCCACCATTCCACTGCTGTGCCCTACTTCATAGCCAAACGAGACAAGGTACCTTGCCCAGTGCACCCTTCCCCTTCCTGTTCCACAAAGGCTTTCTGCTCCTACCACCTCCATTCACTGAGCAAATACTTCTTAGGGACATATTATGAACCAAGAATAATGGAGAGCAAAAGACAGACATTGCCTAGGACATCATGGTGCATGCAGTTAAGGGTGACTGGAATTTATCAAATAATCACACACATTATTAACATAGATCAGGAAACAACATGACAGACAGAAAATGACTCTTCCAAATCTTTTTATGTTTAGGGCCCTGAACTCAAATGACCCTCCTCTAGGAAGTTCCCCTTCAGCCGTCCTACTCACCCTCACCCCTTTCAATCCCACACTTTCTCCTAAGTGACTAAGGCTGCAACAGCTTTATGTTAGCACATTTACATTTTCCACGTGTATAAACACACAATGTTCCCTCCGAATCCTCCCCCGCCCCCCCTTTTTTTTTTTTTTACTGGCCTCATATTATACACCTAGTTCTGTACCTTTGAGAATCCTATGAGAAGGTAGACGTCACACAGCCACCCAAAACATGTTATTCAGCAATCAGACAATGAACATTATTCTTTTATTTGAAATCATATTTTTAAGTGAAATTGCTTACCCAAGTATAAGAAACTGCCCTGGGGCTGGAAGGCTCAATTGTATGGAGTCTTTCAGAAGTATCAACAATGATGCCCAGCTATCCACTAAATTGGGCACTGGAATTCTGCAAGATAAACATAGCTTCTATATATAGAGAAAGCCAACATCAACTTTAACTTTCCCTATATTTCCCCTGTCTTTACCATATTTTCCTACTACTTTCTCTGAAACATTTCCTGAATTTTTATAGACTGTGACAGAACATTTCTAAAAGCTTTATATTTTCTACTAATATTATATATAAAAAGGAAACCAAGCACATTGAAAATATCCAGTGTAAATTATTAGTCTAGAAATTCTACTGTATAGAAATACCAATTTTTAATCACATGGACTCTCAAAAGTAAAATACAACTGCAATAAATCTCAGTTTAATTACTGCCATCATAGTTACCTACTCAATCCTATTCTCTCCACATCTCTCTCATACTGGCTCTTTTTCCTTCACCTATGAGTCTCTATCTCATCTAAGGGAGAGCCGTCAATCTATCCTGAATATCAATCACCTCTAGAGAAATTAAGATTATTACCTCTGTTTCCGGCTGACCTTAACCCTAACTCCTCTCTATGTAACCTAAATTCAGCTTTTAGGCAGTCCCTGCACTAAATCACAACCAGTTTAACCTAACTTTATAAATGTTAATCATAGATCACAGACTGTTGCCAAGCTTGATGATTAAAATGGAAACTACCCTATAAGGGAGGATTAAGATTCAGGGTCTTAAGTAAGAAGTTTATCAAAACTCAAATCAACTAACTTCTGTTCAGTTGTCAGTTAAATGCAAAACTGGAATACCACAAAAAGAAGATATTTTCATATCATCATTCCTAACATTAAAAACAGATTAGATTACCATGTGTTCGCCTATATCAAAATAATGGATTTAGTGGCAGTAGGCATGGTTTCAAGAGTAGGATGTAGCTTTTCATTCATATGTAAATGATTTTCTTACAATTCACTGTTTTAATGTCCAGTGTATCTTTAATACACTTAGGTGTTTATGTTCCTAGGATTTGCATGACTGGGTCATTAAGAGACCAATGACCTTTTTTAGTATATCCGTAAACAATGTTTTTCTGTTTCTACTATTAGTTCTTTTAGTTTTAGAAGGAAAAAAATAAGCAACTTCTTGAAAGAATTCAGGTGCTTTTCTCCTATATTTCCTAACTTTTATACACTGCTAAATGAAATGAGGAGAGATCCACATCAGTTATCTTACCTTTGAATGTAAGCATAGAAAAACTGAAGCATGCAGACTTCCAGAGAAAGATGTTTCTATAAACAAAAGAAATCAGTTTTATAGTGAAGAAAAATGCTGCCTCTCCTTTTCATAGTTGCAACTACTCTGTATTTTACTGCCAATTTTAAATTAAAAAATGAAAAGCAAACAAAATCAAACACTAGGTTGTCATAAAAACCACGCAGCTCTCTTCCATGTAGTAGGGAAAACACAGAACAAAAGCTATTTAAAAAGTTGAAAATGGACAGAAGAAATCAAACTAGTCTCAGTCCCCCGCCCCAATCCCATAACCGAAGTTGATACCCCAGTCATTGCTTTTAATGATCCATTCACTCTGTAAGCGTCAACACTATTTTTATTTTAATCAGCCTATGCTTGGCTGGGGCTATCAGAATTAGGTTGAAATTTTTTATGAAATGGGAATTTAAATCTATTTTACCACACGTTTCTGTTAAATTAGTGTAGTTGTCCCAAATTTGAACTAACTCCTAACAGCCTAAAATGTAATCTTTAACTAAAGGTAGTGCTGAGTGTAACATATAATAAAAAGAACACAACTGTCCTTAAAAATCAGTAACTGGCAAGAAAATAATACTGATGTCCACTAAAATTTACCAATTCGTTACTTTTTAGTATGAACTAATCCCTTGAAAACTTCCCCTTTTACCATATAAAGAAAAATTCGGAATTTAGTATATTGAGAGCAGGGGGTGCAGCAGGTGAGAGGTGTAGAATTTGCTCTTATTTGTTTATATCCTTCACACTTAGCCCAATATCTCGGGCATAAGTAGATGCTCAAAATATTACGCTGAATTGAGCTTTCACATGCAAATTTAAAATCCTATCACAAATGCCCCAGAGGTGATTTCAGAACAGTAAGGAAACTGTTAAAAAGTTAATAGGAGGATTAATCTCCAAAACATACAAGCAACTCATGCAGCTCAATATCAAAAAAACAAACAACCCAATCCAAAAATGGGCAGAAGACCTAAATAGACATTTCTCCAAAGAAGACATACAGATTGCCAACAAACACATGAAAGAATGCTCAACATCATTAACCATTAGAGAAATGCAAATCAAAGCTACAATGAGATATCATCTCACACCAGTCAGAATGGCCATCATCAAAAAATCTAGAAACAATAAATGCTGGAGAGGGTGTGGAGAAAAGGGAACCCTCTTGCACTGTTGGTGGGAATGTAAATTGATACAGCCATTATGGAGAACAGTATGGAGGTTCCTTAGAAAAACTAAAAATAGAACTACGATACAACCCAGCAAACCCACTACTGGACATATACCCTGAGAAAACTGTAATTCAAAAAGAGTCATGTACCAAAATGTTCATTGCAGCTCTATTTACAATAGCCAGGACATGGAAGCAACCTAAGTGTCCACCAACAGATGAATGGATAAAGAAGATGTGGCACATATATACAATGGAATATTACTCAGCCATAAAAAGGAATGAAACTGAGTTATTTGTAGTGAGGTGGATGGACCTAGAGACTGTCATACAGAGTGAATTAAGTCAGAAGGAGAATAACAAATACCATATGCTAACACATATATATGGAATCTAAAAAAAAAAAAGAAAAAACAGTGATCAGAAGAACCTAGGGGCAAGACGGGAATAAAGATGCAGACCTATTAGAGAATGGATTTGAGGACATGGGGAGGGGGAAGGGTAAGCTGGGACAAAGTGAGAGAGTGGCATGGACATATATACACTACCAAATGTAAAATAGATAGCTAGTGGGAAGCAGCCGCATAGCACAGGGAGATCAGCTTGGTGCTTTGTGACCACCTAGAGGGGTGGGATAGGGAGGGTGGGAGGGAGGGAGATGCAAGAGGGAACAGATATGGGGACATATGTATATGTGTAACTGATTCACTTTGTTATAAAGCAGAAACTAACCCACCATTGTAAAGCAATTATACTCCAATAAAGATGTTAAAAATAAATAAAATAAAATAAAAATAAACTCATGGTAGGAAAAAAAAAGTTAATAAGGACACTGGCTATTCACACACACAAGTAATACACTCTTCAGGCAACAGAAAAAATAATATTTTCAGGTATGTGTAATAATTCTTTTAAGGAAGTGATTAGGTCTATTTTGCCTTGGCTTAAAATCTAATGTTTTCAGTTGGTAAATATTTTTTAAGAAAATAGGACCTCTTAGTGTTCTGGAACAAAGAGCAAAAAAAGTAGAGAAATCCATAACTTTAGTAATTTGTAGACTTTTATGTCTGCCTAGCTAGAGACAATGCATTGTGAATGTAGAGACTCCGTTATTCATTTTTTGGTAGCCCTCGCACAGCACAGTTTGTACATGGTCAAGAAATGACACTGACTAGAACTAAGGTTATGGCAAAATGTGGGGAGTTTACAGACTTGAGACATTCATTCTGAAGAGAATGCAGTACGAAGCTGTGAAAAAGGCAACAACTGAGGTAAACAGACCTTGGGCTCTGGCTTCTGTGCTCTTCCTTTACATGACCAGAAAAATCTCACCTAAGAATTTGGTCCCACAGCCCCTAACTCCCTTAGACGTACATCTGGAGAGCTACGAGCAGTGAACTGCTCTTCACTGGCCACAGGGATGATCACACAGCAAGTCACTGCACATACTGAGAACTGTTTTTATTAGGGTGATTCGAGGAACACATGCGGTCATTTCTGCAATCCTTTTAAATAAAAGGATGTATTGTACAAAAAATATCTTACCTACCAGGGTCACTTCTGAAATACAACTGTAAACAGATCAAAGTTCTTCTTACCTTGTCCTTGGCTATGGCTGGGGGCTGCTTTAAAACTTCCTTCACCGTCTGTATGACAGTTTCTGCTCTCATGACACTGATTGAACGAACCAGTTCTACTAGTAAAAGCTGTTCTTCACTGGCTGCAGGAATAACCTGGAGAACACATCATTGTATTCACTTATGTACGTGTATATTTAAGTCTTTTAAGACAAATCACAGAATCAAGAGAATATTTTATGGCCTCTTCTTTAGGTAAAATTTCTTTTTTTATCCATATAATACCTGTACATCATTTCAAAAAATCAAATAGGACAACAAGCCTTTTAAGACAAAATAGCAGTGCCCTCGCACTTCTCATGCCCCAAAGCAACAATGCTCAACTCTTAGCTCTTTTCTATCATTTCTGAGTAATATACACTCTTATTACTTTTCCTACTTCACAATATTTTCTTTAATTTTACACATCATCTACTGACTTCCTACTTTAGAAGACAAAGGTTTAGCTCTCTTACACTTTTCTCCCTATCCTCCCAACGTAGTTACATCATAACTTCATTTAAATCAACATCTAGGGTTCACGTGACTACTTATGGTTATGCTGTGTATTATCACTGCATGTCTTTTCTTGTATGACTTTTTGTTTTCCCTAGAGTTAAACTGTTTTCTTTTGCCAATCTTTAAAATAGTTTTTATTATTCATTCCAATGATAAGGTTCAACGAGTCTAGATTAATAAAATAATTTGCCTCAAAGAAATATAATTGTTTTTAATTTAATTTTTTAAGGACTTCCACAAAGAAACACTGGATATGATGAACTATGTATGCGCTTTCATTCATTTCAGAGTTGTTTATGATATGAAGAATTATTTATGCATATTTTGTATATAAATTTCCTCTTTGCACTAAAATCATGATGAAAAAAATAAAAGATGTATGAATAATTGTATATCAGCCAGCAGATGGATGAAATAAATGAATATACATCAAAGGAATACAATACCCGTATTCATAATATTTTATATGTAAATGTGTTTAAAATTCTGATAGTATATACAAGAAAACATGGTTATCATTAAGCAGTATGACTTCAGTTGGATTTTTCTACCTTTATAAAAAAAACTTCCTTAATTGTCACAATGGGTTTAATAGAAGTGTGTGTGCACATACACGTGCATTTGTGTGTTTGCACTATTTTTGTTTGCTTGGTTTTCTCTATCACATGTTCATCCACAAACATGCCAAAGACGGTAAATGTCCTGTAATTGCGTATTCAAAAACATCAGATAATTAATCTCTCTACCTTTTACTTGGGTTGGTACTCTCTAGGCTTGCTATACAGTATCATCTTGATATCTCTCCTGTGACCATCAGTCTTAAAGATTCCCTTTCCTTTTCTTCTGTGTCGGAACTCCTATTTCTTGGACCCCACGTTGTCTTCTTTCTTGTTTTTTTCCTCCTCTGGTGGAGATACATCTTACAATAGCTGAGAAAGGGTGAATTGATCACAATTTTTTTGTTTTTTTGAGACATTTCATGGTCAAAACTCACTTGAGTGACAGTTTGGCTCGGTTAGAATTATAGGTTGAAACTAATTTTCCCATCATAATTTCTAGTGCTGCTGTTGACAAGTCTTATCATTATTCCATTGAATATGACCAGTATTTTCTCTTTAGAAGACTGTCAGATCTTTTTTTTAAATTTCTTTTTTATTTTTATTTATTTTTTTGCGGTACGTGGGCCTCTCACTGCTGTGGTCTCTCCCGTTGCGGAGCACAGGCTCCGGACGCGCAGGTTCAGCGGCCATGGCTCACGGGCCCAGCCGCTCTGTGACATGTGGGATCCTCCTGGACCGGGGCACGAACCCGTGTCCCCTGCATCGGCAGGCGGACTCTCAACCACTGCACCACTAGGGAAGCCCCTGTAAGATCTCCTTTTTATCTTCAGTGTTTTGAAATTACTTGCTGATCTTTGTGTAGACATATCTCTTTTTACAGTGCCTGCAGCAATTCATTTCCTTCATTTCTGCGGAATTTCCTTGTACTATTTCTTAGATACTTTTCTTCCTTCATTTTTTCTATTCCTTCTTTCTTCAAAAAGATCTTGAGCCTCCGGTATCACTTCCGTAATTTTTAAATCTCCTTTCACCTATTTTCCATATCTCTAAATTTACATTCTATATTTGGTATTTATCTACTTTCACTTTCCAAACCTTATAACTGATTTTGTTTTGCTTCTGCTATAAAATTTTTTAACATTCAAGATAATTTAAAAATTTTGCAATAGTCTTTCTTATAATCTCTTCTTATTTCATGGATGCAATATGGTTTTACCTCTTGAAGGACATTACTATTATTTACATTTTCTTCTGTTACATGCATTGTTTCTTTTGACTTTCTCTATTTAGTTGTTTCAGTCTTTGTCTAATTTTTTGAGACTTTCTTCATATGAGTTGGCTCTCTATCAATTTTAAATGTGAGTAATAATAATATAACTATATATATATATTTACAGAGTGCTTATTAAGTGCTGTGCATTGGTAAGTGCCATATATATATTTTTCCTTCTTCCCTTCCTCCCTCTCTCTCTCTCTCACTTTCTTTCTGATTCTCACAACCCCATGAAGTAGTACTGCTACCCTGAAGAAGTCATATAGTTAGTGAGTGGGGAAGTCAATATTTGAACCCCAGAGATCTGGTTTCAAAGTCTGCGCTCTTAACAACTATGCTACTATTGCCTTTCAAAAAGAAAGTAAAACATGATGGGAACTCAAGCATTTGTGCACAGGACTACTGGATAGGTGGGCCTTCCTGTGTGGTGATAGCAGCCTAGTTTGTTTTTCCTAGGAGACTCAAAAACTTCAGTAGCTATAGGTCTTTTTTCTTGGTCAGGTCATTTTCCTAGAGAGGAATCCTCCAAACTGCTACCTGAGGGACATAGTAACTTCCTGCCATCTCACTGGGGTGAGGGTGATTCCCATTTTTCAAAATGTAGACTTTTGAATGCTGGTTTCAGCATGAAGTCTAATTTCTACTTGTGTCAACCTTATGCCCTTCCGTCAAGAGCCCCTCTTTTTTTTAAAATTAATTAATTAATTTTTGGTTGCGTTGGGTCTTTGTTGCTGCGAGCAGGCTTTCTCTAGTTGTGGTGAGCGGGCGCTACTCTTCATTGCGGTGCATGGGCTTCTCATTGCAGTGATTTCTCTTGTTGTGGAGCACGGGCTCTAGGCGTGTGGGCATCAATAGTTGTGGTGCGTGGGCATCAGTAGTTGCGGTGCATGGGCTCAGTAGTTGTGGCTCGTGGGCTCTAGAATACAGGCTCAGTAGTTGTAGCGCACGGGTTTAGTTGCTCTGCAGCATGTGGGATCTTTCCGGACCAGGGCTCGAACCCATGTCCCCTGCATTGGCAGGTGGATTCTTAACCACTGCACCACCAGGTAAGCCCAAGAGCCTCTCTCGATAAACTCTTCACATAGTAAACTTGACTCCAGTCTCCTGATGGGATAGGGTAAGAGAAGTGGGTGGTTGGTTGCTTGGGTTGGGAAAAAGGGATCTATAAACTCTCAATCAGTCTTCCAGATTTCAGCCCCATCCTAACTCTCTGCCTTTAAGAAGTACCTGATACTTCTACTTCCAGAAACTGTCTATAGTTTTTACAGTGGGAATTGAACCCCTTCTTGCAGCAACTTAGAGCAGAGAAGCTGATACTGATATCTAAGTCAATTACAACTCAGACACGTGTTTTTCATCTTGCAAAATTTTGTTGACTCTTATTTTTTTGTGGTGACCTCTCCCAATTTCTTTGTCATTGTGGGTTTTGCCATTAAAAATTTTTTTACTCTCATTTTTGGGAAGAAAGCAGAGAAAAACGCATGTGTTCAATATGCCATATTAAACCACGTGTGCTTGACTGATTTTAAATAGTCTAGAATCTCAGTTCTGTCCAATGTAATATCTACTACTGAATCCTCACATGCAAAATGTCATATAAGTGGGAATGTTTATTTTTATTACTTTAGATATGTCAGCCTATATGTAATGTGAAATCAGCACAAAAATATGATTGGAAACCTTTAGCTGGACAAATCATATATCTTATGGGAACATAAATTATTTAATAGCCTTAGTATTCTAATGAGTTAGTATTTATATCCAATATAGAACACTTTTTTGAGCTTTTTTTCTTTTTAGATTAAAAAAATTTATTAATTTCATTTATTTTTGGCTGCATCGGGTCTTAGCGGTGGCACGTGGGATCTTTTTGTTGCGGCGCGCAGGCTCCTCTCTAGTTGTGGCGCGCGGGTTTCTCTCTAGTCGTGGTGCACGGGCTCCAGAGCATGTGAACTCTGTAGTTGCGGCATATGGGCTCTCTGGTTGTGGTGCGCAGGCTTAGTTGCCCCGCGGCATGTGGGATCTTAGTTCCCCAACCAGGGATCGAACCCGCATCCCGTGCATTGGAAGGTGGATTCTTAACCACTGGACCACCAGTGAAGTCCAAGAACACTTTTTTGAGCTTTCATACCCACAAAGCAACAAAATTTTCACATACATAATCCAAAGACAACATATGAATTACATTTAGAAATGATTTAAGAGGTCACGTTGTAACGAAAAACTAGTCAAGATGAAAATTTCTCTCCATATTCTTGCCCTGTACCCTGAATGACTATCATTTAAAAAACACATTGCATTATATTACCATTTCTATGTAAAATACAGCTACAGTTTTAATATTACATTAATTACCTGTCTTCACATAAAATATCTTTTATATTTATTTAAGAAATTTAGGCAATATATCATTATCTAAACCTGTACACAAACTTGTTGCCTTTCCACCACCCACCCTATCCCAGCCCCACTGCGACTAATGGAGAATTGAAAATCAGCATGTGCTCCCCATATGCTTACCAAATGAAAAGACAAATACATACCTTGGTCCTAGTGGTGGTTTTGTTCTGTCTTCTTTCATTCCATACAAAGGCGATGGCAGCCATAAAGTGAACACCATGATTCATTGAAATGGGCCCCAATAATTCTAGGATCTGCTGTCTCAAGTTCTACAAAAATTTAAGCAAATGACAAGTGAATTAAAAATTATGGAAGCATTAATAACTGGACTGCACTTTTAGTTTTTCTTGAAATAATATACAGAACTTGTATGTTTTACTACCTACATAATGGTAGAGGAAACTTTAATAGTGTTAAGAGATGCAACCATGGTCATTTTAATTCAAAAGGAAAAAAAAACCCCTATAATAGTTTAATCCAAACATCAGGACTTAAATACAATTTTCTAATGATTTCTACCCTTCCCCCACAGTGCCCAGTGTGCTCCCATGACTCCCAGATCTAGGAAGTCAGGTCTAGGAGCAAGATGAGGTAATTGAGGAATATCAATTTGACAACCTGCCATAGCCTAACATGCTTTTAAACATTCACATACTTTCCCTCTAAATATAAAGTAGAAAATTTGGAAAATACCTAAGAGTATAAGAAGAAAAACACTTTTTTTAAATCAATGATTAACCTCATCATATTAAGATAATCACTATTAACACGTGAATTTTCTTTATTCCTTTTTCTGCAGATAAATTTTTTTTCCATAATTAGAAATACAATATTTGTTTAATTATGTAACATCCCTGTTCCACTAAACTTTTAAGCACTTTCCATCCACTAAGAATTCTTCAAAACCATGACATTAGTGGCTCCATAATATAACACTGAACAGATAATTTATTTAATCATTCCCTTATTGTTTAGGATCTCTCTTTTTTCTGCCATTAAATAAGGCTATAATAAATATTTTATGTATATATTTACATAATTTTGATTACCTCAGAATTCATTACTAAAGTAGATTACTAGGTCAAAGACTATGAAACTTAAAGATCTCTGTACATATTGCTAAACTGTTTTCCAGGAGAGATTTGCATATTAAAATGTCAGCTTGAAATGTCCTAAAAAAAGGAACAAAATTATAACATGTATGAATGAACCTCAAAAATATTATGTCACATGAAAGAAACTAGATACAAAAGACCAAATAATGTATAATTCCATTTACAGGAAATGGCCTGTAAATGGTAAAAGCAAATCGATGTACAGAAAACAGATTAGTGGTTGATTGTGGTTAGGGATGGGAACCGAGGGGCTGCAGATGGGCATGAGGCATCTTTCTGTGGTGAGGGGTACGCTCAAACATTAGGTTGTGGAGACAGTACTACAGCTCTGTACATTTACTAAAAAACAAAACAAAAACAAACACAAACATTGAATTATGTATGCTTAAAAAGGGTGAATTTTGTGTTATGTCACCTCAATAAAACGGTTAAAAAAATTACTTGATAACTAATTACACAATCCATGCAGAGAATCATAAATACTACTCAAATTATTCACAAATTCAGAACATAATCTTTGGGAGAATCCTCAAATAGCCTCTTGAGCGCCAAGGGTGAAGTGTGAATTATCTAACCTTTGTGGCTCCAAGATTGATAGTGGTAACAGAGGCGGATGCAGCAATGGGTATCTTTTCCGAAGAATCGGCCTGATGCAGTGCACTCCAAAGCAGTGTCACAGAGGACATGATCATGTGAAGGATCGAGAGGATTCCACTGCGGGCTTCGAACAGGTGTTTCTGGTCTACATTGACCAAAAGCTATTGAAGTTGGGGGAAGAAAATGTATCACTTCCTGAGGATTACAAATGGGACTTATTAGGCCTCATAATCTTTAAAAAGCAGTCAAATATTTGTGCAGTCTTACTTGGTGATACTGGGTAGTGGGGTCCAACAAACAGTAGTGGATAATGGCTGTGATCCCTTCCAAAAGGGTAAGAATCATATCTGGTGGAATAATTGATGCCATCCACAGAGGCCTGAAATAAAATGTATCCATTTGAACACAAGTTCTGTGAAAGAGAAGTTTGTGTTTTATCAGTAGTAAATGTCCAGCATGTGACAGGCACACAGTAAGTGCTCAATAAATATTATATAAATAAATAAGTGAATAAATTAGGAGCTTTTATATCCTCATCTAATAAAATAAGTGAGTCACATTAAATGTACTAAAGTTCTTTTTGGATAATAAATTCTACACAAAATAAATACAGCCAGTAAATCTCTAGCAACCATGTAATGGCAGGCATATCAATATTAAAGGATACAGGCAGTTTTCTTATATTTTATATCTAGTACCTGAGATTATACAGGAGATAAACCAGACACTAGTCTATTAAACATCTGGATAATTTTGACAGATTAATTTTGAACATGGCCTGGGGATACAGATAAAATTCACCACCAAACTGAAAATCCTGAATGAGAAGTAAAATCAGATGGGAAAAGATTTGTAATTTTAAATTAATTTTAGTGTGAAATTAATTTGCACTTAGATAAAGATATCAGATAAAACCTGGGAGACCCTTTGCTGAGCTTTCTATTACTTTTGCCAGCTCTGTTAAGAGCATCAAAATTAATTTCAGCTCTTAGGAGAAAAAAGTCCTGTTTATATATTCCTTGTTTTCCACTCCTGATTCTTTTGTTGATACTCTTCCTCAATGTTCTTTATGAAAATAAGATACTGTTTGTAACCTAATGAGAACCACTAATTTACTTCCCCAAACTGCAACTGACTTACTAGATGATTAAGCAGTAATATATGTAAAAAATGTTAATAATGACAAAATTAAAAATCAACCCTTACCTACTATCAGATAATCCTGTTTCATATTTGTACTGTTGAATTAGGTTATCTAGATTTCTGCAAAGCTGTAGTGTCACAGAAACAACCACTCTCTGTAGAACTTTTCCCATGTAAGGCAGAGTAGATGTGATTAAACCAATCCATTGTGGGTGCATCTTACAAGCACAGTGCTGATGTAAAGCTCGTATCACCGCACAGAGGAACATGCCTTGAGATGTGATTGGCTGGGCATGCAAATACTGAAGAGAAGTCATGGGCTGATGGGGATTGATGTGTTCCAGATCAGATACCACAAAATCAAAACCTGTTTCATTCTCTTCAGGGATAGTCATTACCCTGTGTTCTAGAACAATGAGCCTCTGAAGCACTTTAAGAAGCTGTGACTGGAGTGTGCTGCCATTGTCAAATTCATCTTCTGAGAAATTGATCAGGCTGTCCTCTGAGAAACCTTCTTCCACAGCAACCATGTTCTTACCTGCCATCTTTTCACTGTGCCATTTCTGTGCACTAAAGATAGACGACAGCAAACAGTGAAGAATCACTTTCTGAACTTTGCACTTAGATAACATATCAGAGATAAAACTAGGGAAACCTTTCGCAGAGCTTTCTATGACTTTTGCCAGCTCAGTAAAGAGGAGTGTCAAAATTTCGATGCTCATCATCTGCATGTTTCGATTGCCTATTAAATCTTGTGACGTGACCTTGACATGAGTTGGGTAATGGCTACGCATATAATATAAGCAGAGGGAAATAAGGATTTCTATGTACATAGAACTCCGGAAATTATGATTCGAGTCCACAGGAATGTGACTATAAAAATCTTTGCCCATAACAGAAATCCGGTGTCTGGCCAATAGGTTCTGAAGCAGAGACAGCTGAGGAGTATATGCATTATTTACACTCGTGGTTGAAATGGCGTTTACAAAAGCAATGGGGTTAGTTTTCAAGATGGCCTTGATGGCAGAAAAAGCATACAGAGTCCTTGATGAATCATACAACTGCAGATACAAAAGGACATGTTGATAGAGTGGATGGATGTTGAAATTGGGAGATCTCCGTGAACCTGGAGAACCCATGTCACTCTCAATTTCGGAAATTTCTCCCTCTCCACAGCTATACCAGTTCTCTAAATCCAGACCATCACTAAAGAAAACACTGGTTTGTTTGAGTTTTTCATTTGAAGTTTTTTTCTTGTCATCATCCTTTTTTCTGGCAAGTTTTACTTTAGGTTTTGCTCCTGGTTGTTTACCTGACTCCTTAACAATTGTTTCTTTCTCTGAGACTTTTTCTGATAATTTTTCTTTGAAGCTGAACTGAATACTGCTGTGACTTCTCTGTCTAGATCTGGTTTCTGTAGCAGCAATAGAAGAGTCATGGAGAATCTGTGTGGTTCCTGAAATACAAGGTGAGGAGCTATTTCTGGAGATTCCATTTGGCACACACTCACAGCCTTCCTCTGCAGACACAGACAAAAACTGAGAATTTTCGTTACTCGGCAAAGCAGTCTGACTCTGCTGAGCGGACTGGTCTTCACTTTTAATCATCTCCTCACCTGGATCTACATCGTTGTCCTTTGGCGGCATATCTTCAATTTCTAACTGAGATGGCACTGACGCAGATTCTGCTTCGAGGCCACTTACGACTTTACATATCAGGTCAAAGACTACCTGCTGAACATCATCATCTGGGGAGCCTGCGTTTGGCATCTGGGAATCCTCTTGTGCATTCACGTTTTCAGGATCAACTTCGTAACTCAAGTTGTCCCCACCAGAGGACTGAGAACATCCAGAGTCAGAACTCTGAAGTATTTCTATCTGTTGGTCTGGAAGATCAAAATCAGATACAACCATTGGAATTGTCTCACTGCTGGTACTTAGAAGGGACAGTCTGTCACTTAATGGATTAACAGTAAGACTGAAGTTCTCTATTTCATCCATGGTAAGCGTCTTTTCACCATTTCCTTTCGATGCAATGAGTTGTACTTGGCTTACTGGCATATGAGAAAAAGAGTAAAGGAAAAATATAAAATATATTAAAATAACTGAAATGTAGACTGAACAAGATTTTTAATCATTACTTTCATTACCTCCTTATATTTTCCTATTAAAATATTTATTAATATGCTAGACTTAAGTTAGAAAATTATGTAGATGACCATTAACTAGAATTTAATAGACAATTCAATACTAGAAGGCCTATTATTCAACTGAATTAAACAAAACAGCACATTTAACAGATAAAATATAAAACTTTGCCCTTATCCCCAAATACGACATCCTTTTAAAATCATTTAGTATATAGTTAATATATAAATACATAATCTTCTTGATTTTAATAAAATTCAACAAGCATTTATGAATTATATAGTTTGAGTAAGGCCCTAAACCAGGACAGGAGGGTGAGGTAAGGAAAAGACATCACTGTTCTCTCTAAGAAGTTTAAAACTAGCAGGGCATCACAAACATCCATTTCGGTACTTTTGTGGGGACATTCTTTTAGAGAGGCTTAGTTCCATGCCAGCAGTGCAAAATCAGATGCTTCAAATTTAGGAAAAGCATCATGACACCACAGGTGAGGTCTGAGAATGATCTCAGAGGACAGATGAGAATTCAGCTGACAGGCAGGAACTATGGCAGGCAAAGCGCTAACACAAGAGTTCTGGCAATAAGCAGGGTAGAGCATGTTCTTAGAAGATTCAGGGGAAGCAGTGGAAAGGTAGTTAGAGAAAGGAACCAAGGCTCTGTAGAAACACACTAAAGATGAAGTAGGAGCACGACAGTTTAGTTCTAGCTTAACCACTTACCAGCTGTGGGACTTTGAGAAAGCCACAGCCTTCTAAGCATCAGCTTCCTGCTCGGTCAAATGACCTTTCATTACTGACCTCCCAGGATTATTTGACAAGAGATACAAATGAAATATTGAGTCTTTTGTCCCTAAGGTATATTAACCTAAGGGGGCCATTATCAGTGTATTACAGAGGGTATCATTTGGCAATTTGTGAAGTGTGGACTTTATTCTAGCAATAGAGAATATTTATCAAACACACTAGTCTCTGCACTAAATATGTCACAAACATTACTATATCTGACATTCACAATGAAGCCCTGAGAGATGGGTATTATCATTCCTATTTTACAGATGAGGAAAATGATGCATGAAATATAAAGTGCATTATAAGCTTACTAAAGATTCCCAGTGAAGTATCTACAGAGCCTTGCAGGGCCAGGATTATAAACTCTAAAGGTTATTTATTAATACTGAAGAATGTTTCTGACCAGAGCTGGGCTGAGTCCTCCCCTGAAAGAAGCAACTGATAACAGACATCTAAGTCCCCTGTGATGGTCACTGATAAGGTACATATTGACACAGCCCATGTGAGCACTGCTAGTCCATGAGGAGGGGAGAAAATCAGCGCAGGGAGAAATTCTCACGTTTGGTTCTCCTGACAATCACTGTTGTGTCCGCCTTTCATTTTATTTTAATAATTTAATTCTAAATAAAGTTGTTCTACTTCCGTGTGATATTCACCATTATTGCAGGAAAAGTTTTGCATGAAATGCTTGTCATTCTCTTCTCCGGGATAACAGGGGGCCTTATTCCAATAACGTTCTGCTTGTACCCGCTGCACTGAAACCCTCTGAGTTTTGGGATGAAGCAAGAGCAATAGCAGTGGTTCCAAAACTCTTGCAATATCATGTCTTTGCAGGACTTGGTTCAGCCAGGCTTGTCCCACAGAGCTGGTGGAACCATCGAGACTGTTAAGGCTATCTAACATGATGAACAGTGACCTACAATAAACACCAATAATTAAAACAAAGAGCAAAATACCTACTTTAATTTTAACACTCTAATTTTTCTAAAATTAACATTACGATAAGTTGTGTTTCTTGCTTTAACTATTTTAAAGTAATCATACTTCAGAATAACTTTTGACCACAGCATTTTAATAATCTTAATCCCCAGTCTCAGTAGATACAATAAGAAAGGAGAAATAGTTTTTTCTCTTTTCTTGTGTTTTTTGAAATTTCACAAGCATACATTACTTTTAAAAGAAAAATACTAAAAAACAGAAAAAAAAAAACCTTAGACAATTAGTCTTGTTTTAGCAACATATTACTGTTCACATCACCAAATACTGAACCATCTGCAAGTCAACACTACTTTCATGTTGGTCTGTGCCCCACTGCGCCCATTCTCTTTACCAGTTGAAAGCAATGTGCTTAATTCAAGGTGAAAGGTGTGGAGGTATAGTTTGGAATCAGACAACCTAAGATTCAAATCTGGGCCATCCACTTCACCTCGTGTATAACGATCTTCGGCAAATCACTTAACTTCGCTGGGGCCTTCACTGCCTCACGTGATGAGGACAGGCGGTCATTAAATTACAGATGGTATTTGTAAAGCACCTAGGCCCAGGGACCAGTTCATTACAGGGGTTCAACAGCAGACCGTTTTAAAATGGTGATGCTGCGTGAAATCACCAGCTGAAATAACATCCAGTAGAGTCCACATCTGATCCTGAGTGGGGCTTCAGTGTAGTTAGACTTGGGGCCACCTCTATGAGACTTGCTGGTGAGACTGCTATCTATGCCAATGTATGTAAATTTACCTATAAATGGCATCTCCTTGGAAGTTACTGCAAATCTCATATTTGGGGTATGGGTCATCTATGTAGTCTAGACAAACTCTCAGGCAGTTAACTACAGATTGTTTTAATCCATGGAAGCGCTTTGTCAGTATTTTTGCTGTAGATTTTAAGGTCTGGTTCAGGCAGAAGACTGAGAATGATTACTAGAGAAACACTTATACAATCTACTGTTTATATGAAATTTCACTGAATGTGAACTCAAGCAGGCTGTATCTGTTGCTATAACCCTGACACCTAGAATGGCTCCTGGCACACAGAAGTAACTTGATGAAGTCATCCAATGAAAGGAAGGGGCACTGGGTGCTCCAGAGCATGAAAGGTGAAAATCTGTTAGATAAATGAAAATGCCATGCCTTTTAATACAGCTTAGATTTTAAAAAATAATTTATAAATTCTCTTTATAAAATCGCAAGTTGCTCTCTCCTATCCCTGCTCTCTCTCCCCTACCAAATAGGCCAGGGGATTCACGAAAAGAAACATTAAGATATCAGAATATAAAATGTAACCAACCTGTCAAAAGACCGTGCAAAAGATGAAGACTTATTTATATGGAGGTCCCTCGTTAGATGCCAAAGAACTGCAAATTTTGCATGTGCTTCCATCCTTATTTTCTGAGGATGAATATGAGAGATTATTTTATTATTCTTTGAAGGTATTAAGTGATTTTAGTATGAACAAAGTAGTTATTTAAGACAGAGTATTATGTTGTATTATGTTCAATGTTCACAGAACTCCAACACCCGATGAAATAAGCTGTGTTTTTTATGGAAGTAGAAAAGTGGAAAATACTTAAATATATAAAGAAATATTAAACCTAAAGGATCATCTCATGCTGCCACATAAGTTATTATTTAGTTTAGGTAATCAGTTTACTAGATTATTTTATAATAGGGGATGGAAAAACCTAATAATGTGCATGTTATGATATTCTGAGTATAGGAAGCACTTTCCCCCTCATTTTAATATATAAGTACACAGTAGTCAAAACCAATTTTATGGCACTATATACTTTGCTTTTGCTCCCAGAAATTACACATTAATCCCAAATGAATTTATCAACACCTAAAAAGCTGGTTTATTAGATTAAAAATTTTAAGGACCTAAAAAAATTATTTCTACAAGAAAAATATTATATCATTTTTGGGATTATTTGGAAAAGATTAACTGTTAAGATAACAATGGATAGAATAATGGAAAAATAAATTATTTAGAAAGACCAGTATTTGGTATTAGATAATGAAAATGTGTTAATGGAAATCACATAGAAATTGTTCTTGGATTGAAAGAATCAATATTGTGAAAATGACTATACTACCCAAAGCAATCTACAGATTCAATGTAATCCTTACCAAATTACCAATGGCATTTTTTACGGAACTAGAACAAAAAATCTTAAAATTTGCATGGAGACACAAAAGACCCCAAATAGCCAAAGCAATCTTGAGGGGAAAAAAATGGAGCTGGAGGAATCAGACTCCCTGACTTCAGACTATACTACAAAGCTACAGTCATCAAGACAATATGGTACTGGCACAAAAACAGAAATATAGATCAATGGAACAGGATAGAAAGCCCAGAGATAAACCCACACACCTATGGTTAACTAATCTATGAGAAAGGAGGCAAGGATATACAATGGAGAAAAGACAGCCTCTTCAATAAGTGGTGCTGGGAAAACTGGACAGGTACATGTAAAAGAATGAAATTAGAACACTCCGTAACACTATACACAAAAATAAACTCAAAATGGATTAAAGACCTAAATGTAAGATCAGACACTTTAAAACTCTTAGAGGAAAACACAGGAAGAACCCTCTATGACATAATTCACAGCAAGATCTTTTTTGACCCACCTCCTAGAGTAATGGAAATAATAAAAAAAAAAAAACAAATGGGACCTAATGAAACTTAAAAGCTTTTGCACAGCAAAGGAAACTATAAACAAGATGAAAAGACAACCCTCAGAATGGGAAAAAATATTTTCAAATAAACGAACGGACAAAGAATTAATCTCCAAAATATATAAACAGCTCATGCAGCTCAATATCAAAAAAACAAACAACCCCATCCAAAAATGGGCAGAAGACCTAAATGGACATCTCTCCAAAGAAGACATACAGGTGGCCAAGAAGCACATGAAAAGCTGCTCACCATCACTAATCATTAGAGAAATGCAAATCAAAACCACAATGAGGTATCACCTCACACCAGTTAGAATGGGCATCATCAGAAAATCTACAAGCAACAAATGCTGGAGAGGGTGTGGAGAAAAGGGAACCCTCTTGCACTGTTGGTGGGAATGTAAACTGATACAGCCACTATGGAGAACAGTATGGAGGTTCCTTAAAAAACTAAAAATAGAATTACCATATGACCCAGCAATCCCACTACTGGACATATACCCTGAGAAAATCGTAATTCAAAAAGACACATGCACCCCAGTGTTCACTGCAGCACTATTTACAATAGCCAGGTCATGGAAGCAACCTAAATGCCCATCGACAGACGAATGGATAAAGAAGATGTGGTACATATATACAATGGAATATCACTCAGCCATGAAAAGGAACGAAATTGGGTCATCTGCAGAGATGTGGATGGACCTAGAGACTGTTATAGAGAGTGAAGTCAGTTAGAAAGAGAAAAACAAATATCGTATATTAACACATATATGTGGAATCTAGAAAAATGGTATAGATGAACTGGTTTACAGGGCAGAAAGAGAGACACAGATGTAGAGAACAAACGTATGGACACCAAGGGGGAAAGTGGCGGGGGGGGTGGTGGTGGTGGGATGAATTGGGAGATTGGGATTGACATGTATACACTGATGTGTATAAAATGGATAACTCATAAGAACCTGCTGTATAAAAAAAAATAAATAAAATTTTAAAAAAACAGAGAAAAAGAAACTGTAATATTCCAAAAATTTTATAGTCTTCCTACAGCATTTGTGGAATCCTTCAAGTAAAAGACCCCTGAAATCGGGATTGCGACTGTCTAAACTGTTTGTGATAGGTTAGAGGAGCACCTGCTTTTTCTGTGGGCCTAATAAATGTTTTTCCAGTGAAGCCTGTGTTTGTACATCAACCAACAGAAACATGTAAATAAAAGTAAGTAATAACAGATAGTTTTTTCCATGGATATATCTTTATTCAGAGCTTAGTATTTCTTTAAAATGAAATGTTATACAAGTAAACAGGTGTATAATTTGTCCTAGATTTACACTTAATGTAAAGCAAATTACTGCACTGAAATACAAGGCTCTATTTAAAATTTTCTGAACAATTCTGAAAGAGTGTGTTGAAGTAAAATTAGAATTTTAACAGTTTTCTTGGAATAAGCTTTTCAGTCCTCTCATTTACTCCTTCATTTGCCAGGTCCCCCTGCCAAATGCTGCATTTACTCTACACAATGTCTTTTTGAACATAACCCATTCAATCTCACTAGCACTGAGAACTTTTCAAAATGAGGGCAATCCACTTCTAAAAGCTGTTCAATAAAATCTTCTTAAAATTAATGTTAGAGAGCAGATACAGGAAGACCACAAACTTCATTAAGTTACCCTGAACGGGTCAATCAGAATGATCGTTCTAGTTTCTTCTCAGGCCCAGTCATGACTCAGCCATAACTGACGTATGTATCACACTTCATATACATTAGGATACAAAATCCTTATTTTGGATGTTTATTATAAGGCAAATAATATAATCTCACATACTAACACTCTATAGCTTATAAATGTCATTTCACATATATTAGTTAATGTATCCACCAGTTTCATAACTGAGGCCACCGAATACATCTTTAAACAATCCAAGAACTTGGACCACCAACAACTTTAATCGTCACTCCCCACAGGTGGTATCCTGAACCAAGAAATAAACCCAGCATTTGATTTTGGGTTCCTTGATTTTTCATATTACTGACGCTTATGTAAAGAACTTTCCTCTAAAAAGAATAGAACACATGTATTTTAAAGATTTGATGATCACTGAATGAATTCATATTATCTCTTATTCAGATACTAGATGAAATAATTTTCCTAGAGTTTCCTTAATTTACCTTTTAGTATGATACGAGCAGGAGGTAGGGTGGGCACAGGATAAGAAGAGAAGAATTTACCTTATCTTTATGGGTCAACTGCTGACTTATAACATCCTCACAGATGCTAGAAGAAGGAACCAAGTTATGTAATTGATAAAACAGTTCCACACTCTTCTGGTGGTGCTGAGGTGTCCCATCTCCCATCTGGTTCCACAATGTTAAAGCTACATGCTATTAAAAAAAGATGTAAAAGTCACAGTTACAAAATTGCAAATGGAAACTTATTTAACAGACATTTCCTATTAGGTACAAACAAGCCTCTGACTGCCAGACCTAGAAGGTCTTAATACTCATTATGCCACTGGAATGAGATTTAAAAGTGTAGCTTTCCATCTGTTCACTTTCTGGTCCAGGCTTTTAGAACCTCTTATGATAGTCCTTTAATTATATTTACCTTAAACAGCAGATATGTAATCACTTTTTACAGGGTCCAGATGAGACCCCATTTCACTATTTTAGAGATGTTTAGTAAAGTGATGCTAGAATATGTTATCTTTAAGAGGATATAAATCCCACATTGAAGGCACTGTAACGTTTACAGTTATATGCTGCAAAGTGATATATAATTCATAGTCCAAATATGCAAACTACTTAAAACGTACAAAATAGGTTGTATGTATTTCAGTGCTACATGTGTTAACACAGCACTTGATGATCTATGACAGCATTAATAAAAATGTAAGTCATCAGGGTTCACCACAACATTGTAGAACCCAACTCTAACCTAGCAGGAGGAACTATCTAGAGGGGCACAATAACTTGAAATTACATTAAAATTAAAAAAAATTTTATATATAAATAGTCTACCTGCTTAAGTCAAATATACTTGATGTTCTTTCTATGTAGAGGATATCATATGTACTGTTGTGACAGAGATCAAAGACTGCATTTTTTTTGAATGACATCATACATCACAAATGATCATCAGACAATTCAGAGTCAGAAAACTTTTTCTGGGTGTTTTGGAGAGCTGAGGTTGCACTCTACGAGAAGCAAAAGTGTCACAACCACTTTATCTGGAAATACATTTTACTGTATAAATGAACTTTTCTCTTTACCCTAATACTCCCCTCATCCTTATCTTTTTTCTCCTCACAAAACTGGGGAGAAGACCGGCCAAGCAGCACTGATCAAGTGTGGTGTCTTTTCCTATATGGCATGATATTAAGAGGTGTTTAATTAAGCCTGATTATCTTCTTTAAAATCTCTGCTATGCAAATTAGCTCAAGTATCATCTTAGTCATGAATGTATTCCTTAGAGCTCACCTTGAAAAATTCAGTCTTCTCAGCTATATATCTCAGATTGCCCGGAGTGAGGGGAGGTCTAATAACCACAGCTACTCTTCCCTGGTTTGGACTTAAGGGTTGTGCAGGCTCCACACTGTTGATGTTTTCCCCAGTGACCATGGCCACCGACTGAGTCAATCCTACCAGATCCATCACTAGTGAAATCGCAGCGCTCTGCACACTGCAATCACTTGCTTGGAGGCAAGCGGTCATCAGCGTCTGGAGCCACAGTGGAGGCTGCACGTGCTCCCAGTCTGAAACGAAAGCCGGAAGCCAACACGGTCCATCACACTGAACCTTTCACGCACACTCTATCTTCCAAGTTAATTTCAAAACACAAAGCACTTCTACCAAATAACTTTAGGCCTTGCTTGGTGAACAAAACCATGGTTTCTCACTTAGACTAGAGCTTCAAGAAAATAAAGCAGCAACAGGAATTTCATAAGAATTTTTTAATATGTATTTTTCTTATGCAAGTCATACAACCTATTTTCTGTCCTAAAAAAAGTTTAGTAATCAATTAACATTATGTAGTACTCACTGTACTATGTGTGTGTACTATGTATGTGTGTGTGTGTATGTCTGTGTGTGTGTGTGTGTGTGTGTATATATATATATATATATATAAATAAAAATTTAAATGAAGGTAATCACATATGATGCTAGTCATAATAAAAGAAATCAGGAAATTTTCCAACATATCAATCTCCCCATAATGACAGTATTTCATTGAAAAAACATCTACAAATTAAAATAAAAGTTTTAAAAATTAAGAGGCTAAAAGAAATCCCAGTTTTAATATCTGAGCGTTCCTTAAAATAAAGGGGGAGGGGAAAGCATGCCATAAAAAATATTTTTAAATAAATAAAACAGAGATGACCTTACCAGTCTCTGATTTTTCAGAACATAACTCTGAAGTATGGTTCCCCTCAGCAATGTAAACTGGGAAGCTTGAGCACTCCAGGAAGAGCTGACAGGCAGCAAGGAAGGCAGAAAGGTATTCTTTTGAAGTTTTCTGTTTACTTATGTTTCTCTCTTTTACACCACTATGGGAATCCCTGTCCCAGTCTGAAGTCTCTCCTAGCTCTCGACTAAGATCCCCTTGATGCTCTGTAGCCAAAGCCTGAGAGAAAGAGTTACTCTGAATGATGTAGAGGTTGATAAGTCTGGTGAGAAACTGTTGGACATACTCCAAGCAGCACTGCATTGCAGTTTTTTGCGCTGTCTTCCCACTTTGGGGTGCTGTCCCCTGAGTGACTAGGGAAGGGGGCTGGATGATAGTTTCTTCAGATCCCACAGTGGAGGCCGTTTCTGTTTCAGATGATGTGCTGCCAATTGGGATGGCAACTGCCTCCGGTCCCTCACTCAGTTCTCTGTCGATGTCATCAGTTCGGTCTGCTTGATATTGTATGAACTCAGTGAATCCACTCTCTGAGGAGCGACTACTTGGTGGATTTTCTCCATCTTCAAACACTTCAGTAGGATTTTCAAGAGAAACTGATAATACCTGGTAGAGTGTAAAAAGAGCAGAAGGCTGAGTAACTAAATGTATTATATTAGAAATTAAAATTAAAAAGTCACATTTTGAAGGAAGTCAGCTTTAGATTTGACTTATTCACAACCTAATTCACATTTCACAACTTAATCTATACATATATATATGTGTGTGTATATATATATATATATATATATATATATATATGTTTTTTTTTTGTTTTCTTTTGTTTTTTGCGGTATGCGGGCCTCTCACTGTTGTGGCCTCTCCTGTTGCGGAGCACAGGCTCCGGACGCACAGGCTCAGCGACCATGGCTCACGGGCCCAGCCACTCCGCGGCATGTGGGATCTTCCCAGACCAGGGCATGAGCCCGCATCCCCTGCATCAGCAGGTGGACTCTCAACCACCAGGGAAGCCCTAATCTATATATTTGGTTGAATCTTAAAAAAAGAGTTTCTACAATTGATTCACATATCTATGCTAATAGGAAATACTGATACGGTTCTAATTAATACATTAATATAAAGCTATTCAATAAATATTTATTATTTGCTATGTGCATAACTTAAGCTTAGGTTCTTGAGGACAAAATACGTATATGTAAAACTCTCTAGGATCTACATCCTTGTTTTCAAACTGCTAATAATTTATTCAATCTACTTCATGAAATCACTTTCCTAATGTCTAAACAATGCATGGAATGCGACATGTAAGATTAAAAAAATGACATTTTAAAAACTAGAAATAGGGTAACCTTCAAAATGGCAGAGAAGACATGGAGATCACCTTCCTCCCCACAAATGCATCAGAAATACATCTACATGTGGAACAACTCCTACAGAACACCTACTGAATGCTGGCAGGAGACCTCAGACCTCCCAAAAGGCAAGAAACCCCCCACGTACCTGGGTAGGGCAAAAGAAAGAATAAACAGAGACAAAAGAATAGGAACGGGACCTGCACCTCTGGGAGGGAGCTGTGAAGGAGGAAAGGTTTCCACACACTAGGAAGCCCCTTCGCGGGTGGAGACTGCGGGTGGCGGAGAGGGAAGCTTCAGGGCCACGGAGGAGAGCGCAGCCACAGGGGTGCGGGGGGCAAAGCGGAGAGATTCCCGCACAGAGGATCGGTGCTGATCGGCACTCACCAGCCCGAGAGGCTTGTCTGCTCTCCCACCGGGGTGGGCAGGGGCTGGAAGCTGAGGCTCGGGCTTCGGAGGTCGGATCCCAGGGAGAGGACTGGGGTTGGCTGCCTGAACACAGCCTGAAGGGGGTTAGTGCACCGCGGCTAGACAGGAGGGACTCCGGGAAAAAGTCTGGACCTGCCCAAGAGGCAAGAAACCATTGTTTTGGGGTGCGCGAGGAGAGGGGATTCAGAGCACCGTCTAAATGAGCTCCAGAGAAGGGCGGCACAAGCCGCAGCTATCAGCGCGGACCCCGAGACGGGCATGAGACGCTAAGGCTGCTGCTGCAGCCACCAAGAAGCCTGTGTGTGAGCACAGGTCACTATCCACACCTCCCCTCCCAGGAGCCTGTGCAGCCCGCCACTGCCAGGGTCCCGTGATCCAGGGACAACTTCCCCGGGAGAACGCACAGCGCGCCTCAGGCTGGTGCAATGTCGTGCTGGCCTCTGCTGCCGCAGGCCCACCCCACAGCCGTGCCCCTCCCTCCCCCCGGCCTGAGTGACCCAGAGCCCCCAAATCAGCAGCTCCTTTAACCCCGTCCTGTCTGAGCGAAGAACAAACGCCCTCCGGCGACCTACATGCAGAGGCGGGGCCAAATCCAAAGCTGAGCCCCTGGGAGCTGTGCGAACAAAGAAGAGAAAGGGAAATCTCTCCAGGCAGCCTCAGGAGCAGCGGATTAAACCTCCACAATCAACTTGATGTACCTGCATCTCTGGAATACCTGAATAGACAATGAATCATCCCAAACTGAGGAGGTGGACTTTGGGAGCAACTGTAGACTTGGGGTTTGCTTTCTGCATCTAATTTGTTTCCAGTTTTATGTTTATTTTATTTTAGTGTTTAGAGTTTATTATCATTGGTAGATTTGTTTATTGATTTGGTTGCTCTCTTCCTTTTTTTAATATATATATAGATATTTTCTCTTTTTGTTAGTGTGTATGTGTATGCTTCTTTATGTGATTTTGTCTGTACAGATTTGCCTTTACCATTTGTCCTAGGGTTCTGTCTGTCTGTATTTTTTTTGTTTGTTTTTTTAGTAGAGTTCTTAGCACTTGTTATCATTGGTAGATTTGTTTTTTGGTTTGGTTGCTCTCTTCTCTTTTCCTTTTTTTTTTATTACTTTTTAATATTTTTACTTTTTTTATTTTAAAAACTTTATTTTATTCTTTCTTTCTTTCTTTCTTTCTTTCTTTCTTTTCTTTCTCCCTTTGCTTCTGAGCTGAGTGGCTGACAGGGTCTTAGTGCTCCAGCTGAGGGTCAGGTCTGAGCCTCTGAGGTGGGAGAGCTGAGTTCAGGATGCTGGTCCACCAGAGACCTCCCAGTCCCACATAATATTAAACAGCGAAAGCTCTCCCAGAGATTTCCATCTCAGTGCTACGACCCAGCTCCACAAAATGACTAGCAAGTTCCAGTGCTGGACACCCTATGCCAAACAACTAGCAAGACAGGAAACCAACCCCACCCATTAGCAGAGAGGCTGCCTAAAATCATAATAAGTCCACAGACACCCCAAAACACACCACCGGACATGGTCCTGCCCACCAGAAAGACAAGACCCAGCCTCATCCACCAGAACACAGGCACCAGTCCCCTCCGCCAGGAAGCCTACGCAACCCACAGAAACAACCCTACCCATTGCGGGTAGATACCAAAAAAAAACGGGAACTATGAACCTGCAGCCTGTGAAAAGGAGACCCCAAACACAGTAAGTGAAGCAAAATAAGAAGACAGAGAAATACACAGCTGATGAAGGAGCAAGGTAAAAACCCACCAGACTGAACAAATGAAGAGGAAATAGGCAGTCTACCTGAAAATGAATTCAGAGTAATGATAGTAAAGATGATCCTAAATCTTGGAAATAGAATGGAGAAAATACAAGAAGTGTTGAACAAGGACCTAGAAGAACTAAAGAGCAAACAATGATGAATAACACAATAAACGAAATTAAAAATTCTCTACAAGGAATCAATAGCAGAATAACTGAAGCATAAGAACGGATAAGTGACCTGGCAGATACAATAGTGGAAATAACTACCGCAGAGCAGAATAAAGAAAAAAGAATGGAAAGAATTGAGGACAGTCTCAGAGACCCCTGGCACAACATTAAACACACCAACATTCGAATTATAGGGGTCCCTAAAGAAGAGAAAAAGAAAGGGACTGAGAAAATATTTGAAGAGATTATAGGTGAAAACTTCCCTAATATGGGAAAGGAAATAGTCAACCAAATCCAGGAAGTGCAGAGAGTCCCATACAGGATAAATCCAAGGAGAAACACGCCAAGACACATATTAATCAAATTATCAAAAATTAAATACAAAGAAAAAAATATTAAAAGCAGCAAGGGAAAAGCAACAAATAACACAGAAGGGAATCCCCATAAGGTTAACAACTGATCTTTCAGCAGAAACTCTGCAAGCCAGAAGGAAGTGGCAGGACATATTTAAAGTGATGAAAGGGAAAAACCTACAACCAAGATTACTCTACCCAGCAAGGATCTCATTCAGATTCGATGGAGAAATTAAAACCTTTACAGACAAGCAAAAGCAAAGAGAATTCAGCACCACCAAACCAGCTTTACAACAAATGCTAAAGGAACTTCTCTAGGCAGGAAACCAAAGAATAGGAAAAGACCTACAATAACAAACCCAAAAAATTAAGAAAATGGGAATAGGAGCATACCTATCGATAATTACCTTAAATGTAAATGGATAAAATGCTCCAACTAAAAGACACAGACTGGCTGAATGGATACAAAAACAAGATCTGTATATATGCTGTCTACAAGAGACCCACTTAAGACCTAGGGACACATACAGACTGAAAGTTGAGGGGATGGAAAAAGATATTCCATGCAAATGGAAATCAAAAGAAAGCTGGAGTAGCAATTCTCATATCAGACAAAATAGACTTTAAAATAAAGACTATTAGAAGAGACAAAGAAGGACACTACATAATGATCAAGGGATCGATCCAAGAAGAAGATATAACAATTGTAAATATTTATGCACCCAACACAGGAGCACCTCAATACATAAGGCAAATGCTAACAGCCATAAAAGGGGAAATCGACAGTAACACATTCATAGTAGGGGACTTTAACACCCCACTTTCACCAATGGACAGATCATCCAAAATGAAAATAAATAAGGAAACACAAGCTTTAAATGATGCATTAAACAAGATGGACTTAATTGATATTTATAGGACATTCCTTTCAAAAACAACAGAATACAATTTCTTCTCAAGTGCTCATGGAACATTCTCCAGGATAGATCATATCCTGGGTCACAAATCAAGCTTTGGTAAATTTAAGAAAGTTGAAATCGTATCAAGTATCTTTTCTGACCACAACGATATGAGACTACATATCAATTACAGAAAAAATCTGTAAGAAATACAAACACATGGAGGCTAAACAATATGCTACTAAATAACCAAGAGATCAGTGAAGAAATCAAAGAGGAAATCAAAAATACCTAGAAACAAATAACAATGAAAACACTATGACCCAAAACCTATGGGATGCAGCAAAAGCAGTTCTAAGAGGGAAGTTTATAGCAATACAATCCTACCTTAAGAAACAAGAAACATCTCAAATAAATAACCTAAACTTACACCTAAAGCAATTAGAGAAAAAAGAACAAAAAACCCCCAAAGTTAGCAGAAAGAAAGAAATCATAAAGATCATATCAGAAATAAGTGAAAAAGAAATGAAGGAAACAATAGCAAAGATCAATAAAACTGTAAGTTGGTTCTTTGAGAAGATAAACAAAATTGATAAACCATTAACCAGATGCATCAAGAAAAAAAAGGAGAAGACTCAAATCAACAGAATTAGAAATGAAAAAGGAGAAGTAACAACTGACACTGCAGAAATACAAAGGATCATGAGAGAAGGCTACAAGCAACTATATGCCAATAAAATGGACAACTGGAAGATATGGACAAATTCTTAGAAAAGCACAACCTTCCGAGACTGAACCAGGAAGAAATAAAAAATATAAACAGACCAATCACAAGCACTGAAATTGAGACAGTGATTAAAAATCTTCCAGCAGGGCTTCCCTGGTGGCGCAGTGGTTGAGAGTCCACCTGCCGATGCAGGGGACATGGGTTCGTGCCCCGTTCTGGGAAGATCCCACATGCCGCGGAGCGGCTGGGCCCGTGAGCCATGGCCGCTGAGCCTGCGCGTCTGGAGCCTGTGCTCCGCAATGGGAGAGGCCGGAACAGTGAGAGGCCTGTGTACCGCAAAAAAAAAAACAAAAAACAAAAAAAAAACAATCTTCCAGCAAACAAAAGCCCAGGACCAGATGACTTCACAGGCGAATTCTATCAAACATTTACAGAAGAGCTAACACCTATCCTTCTCAAACTCTTCCAAAATATAGCAGCGAACGGAACACTCCCAAACTCATTCTACGAGGCCACCATCACCCTGATAGCAAGACCAGACAAAGATGTCACAAAGAAAGAAAACTACAGACCAATATCACTGATGAACATAGATGTAAAAATCCACAACAAAATACTAGCAAACAGAATCCAACAACACATTAAAAGGATCATACACCATGATCAAGTGGGGTTTGTCCCAGGAATGCAAGGATTCTTCAATATACGCAAATCAATCAACGTGATACACCATATTAACAAAATGAAGGAGAAAAACCATATGATAATCTCAACAGATGCAGAAAAAGCTTTTGACAAAATGCAACACCCATTTATGATAAAAAACCTCCAGAAAACAGGCATAGAGGGAACTTACCTCAACATAATAAAGGCCATATATGACAAACCCACAGCCAACACTGTTCTCAATGGTGAAAAACTGAAACCATTTCCACTAAGATTAGGAACAAGACAAGGTTGCCCACTACTCAGCACTATTATTCAACATAGTTTTGGAAGTTTTAGCCACAGCAGAGAAGAAAAAGAAACAAAAGGAACCCAAATCAGAAACGAAGAAGTAAAGCTGTCACTGTTTGCAGATGACATGATACTATACATAAAGAATCCTAAAGTTGCTACCAGAAAACTACTAGAACTAATCAATGAATTTGGTAAAGTAGCAGGATACAAAATTAATGCACAGAAATATCTTGCATTCCTATACACTAATGATGAAAAACCTGAAAGTGAAATTAAGAAAACACTCCCATTTACCACTGCAACAAAAAGAATAAAATATATATGAATAAACCTACCTAAGGAGACAAAAGACCTGTATGCAGAAAATTGTAAGACACTGATGAAAGAAATTAAAGATGATGCAAATAGATGGAGAGACATACCATGTTCTTAGATTGGAAGAATCAACATTGTGAAAATCACTCTACTACCCAAAGCAATCTACAGATTCAATGCAATCCCTATCAAACTACCAATGGCATTTTTCACAGAACTAGATCAAAAAATGTCACAATTTGTATGGAAACACAGAAGACCCTGAATAGCCAAAGTAATCTTGAGAACGAAAAACGGAGCTGGAGGAATCAGGCTCCTGGACTTCAGACTATACTACGAAGCTACAGTAATCAAGACGATATACTACTGGCACAAAAAGAAAAATATAGATCAATGGAACAGGACAGAAAGCGCAGAGGTAAACACGCACACATATGGTCACCTTATCTTTAATAAAGGAGGCAAGAATATACAATGGAGAAAAGACAGCCTCTTCAATAAGCGGTGCTGGGAAAACTGGAGAGCTACATGTAAAAGAATGAAATTAGAACACTCCCTAGCACCACAAAAAAATAAACTCAAAATGGATTAAAGACCTAAATGTAAGGCCAGACACTATAGAAGTCCTAGAGGAAAACATAGGCAGAACACTCCATGACATAAATCACAGTAAGATCCTTTTTGACCCACCTCCTAGAGGAATGGAAATAAAAACAAAAATAAACAAATGGGACCTAATGAAACTTAAAAGCTTTTGCAAAGCAAAGGAAACCATAAACAAGACGAAAAGACAACCCTCAGAATGGTAGAGGTAGAAAATATGTGCAAAAGGAATCAAAGGATTAATCTCCAAAATTTACAAGGAGCTCATGCAGCTCAATATCAAAAAAACAAACAACCCAATCCAAAAATGGGCAGAAGACGTAAACAGACATTTCTCCAAAGAAGATACACAGATTGCCAACAAACACATGAAAGGATGCTCAACATCATTAATCATTAGAGAAATGCAAATGAAAACTACAATGAGGTATCACCTCACACCAGTCAGAATAGCCTTCATCAAAAAATGTACAAACACTACATGCCGGAGAGGTTATGGAGAAAAGGGAACCCTCTTGCACTGTTGGTGGGAGTGTAAATTGATACAGCCACTATGGAGAACAGTATGGAGGTTCCTTAAAAAACTAAAAATAGAACTACCATATGACCCAGCAATCCCATTACTGGGCACATACTCTGAGAAAATCATAATTCAAAAAGAGTCATGTACCACAATGTTCATTGCAGCTCTATTTACAATAGCCAGGAGATGGAAACAACCTAAGTGGCCATTGACAGATGAATAGTTAAAGAAGATGTGGCACATATATACAATGGAATATTACTCAGCCATAAGAGGAAATGAAATTGAGTTATTTGTAGTGAGGTGGATGGACCTAGAGTCTGTCATACGGAGTGAAGTAAGTCAGAAAGAGAAAAACAAATACCGTATGCTAACACATATATATGGAATCTAAAAAAAAAAAAAAAAAACTGGTTTTGAAGAACCTAGGGGCAGGACAGGAATAAAGACGCAGACGTAGAGAATGGACTTGAGGACAAGGGGAGGGGGAAGGGTAAGCTGGGACGAAGTGAGAGAGTGGCACTGACATATATACACTACCAAATGTAAAACAGATAGTGGGAAGCAGCTGCAAGGCACAGGGAGATCAGCTCAGTGCTTTGTGACCACCTAGAGGGGTGGGATAGGGAGGGTGGGAGGGAGACACAAGAGAGAGGAGAAATGGGGATATATGTATATGTATAGCTGATTCACTCTGTTTTACAGCAGAAACTAACACACCATTGTAAAACAATGATACTCCAATAAAGATGTTAAAAGAAAAACAAAAACTAGAAATAAAATCTAGTAAGTCTTCTATTTGGGACCCTATGAAGTGAAACTTCTGTCTGAAATATGTAAACTACTATTTAAGTGTTTGCTATTAAGCTTACATTCTTTCAACAAGCAGTTACTGAACCGACATTATTTCCCACATTAATATTTGGAACAAAAGGAACTGTTTATAATCTAGAGGAGAAGAGACAATTACAGTATAAACAAAAAATGAACCAGCTACTGAAGTAGAATAACTTCATCGTTATTAATAATAATGATTAACTGTTCCCTCTCTATAAGATAGGGTGAGTACAATCATCAAGCATACTTTCTGGCTTAGTTTAAGTAAACAAAAGCTATACATATCACACACTCCTTAGGTGACTGTGCCAGAGCATAATTTGAACTTGAGTAAGATCACTAAAATGTGATCTTATGGAAGATCACTGAAGATATACACACTAAATGCTCTGCTGCTACAAAGCTGGGCCTCACCTGGTGTTCTCTGCCTCAGTGAATGACACCACCCTTCATCAAAACAGGAAGGCAGAAATCTAGGGGCGATTCTTGGTACCTTCTCCACCTCTCCTCCACACTTTCCTTACATCCATTCCAGTACAGTGGTCAAGAGTGCTGGCCATGAGTCAGCTAAGAGTCTGCCACTTTCCCTCTTGGCAAGTCACTGAACCTCTCCGAACCCTGGCAAGTTACTGAACCTCTCCAAACCTCCTAATCTATGTAATTGAGATGGCAAATTCCCACATTTTACAGTTGCGATGAGGATTAAGTAAGAGTGTAGAACCTGCCACTTAGTAAATCTTCAATAAATGTTAGTGATCACTCATTACCCTACCAATGCATTACTACAGCTTATTGATTTTTCCTCCCCAATATGTGGCTGATCCGTCCATTTCTGTCTTTACTCCCCCATCTTGTAAGTACATGTTACCACCACCTCTCATCTGCACTACTGCAGGTCTCCCCACATCCATTTCTGTTTCTCAGATCCATACTCCACACTGCAGCCAGAGTAATTTTTCTTTTCTTTTTTTTTTAACATCGTTATTGGAGTATAATTGCTTTACGCTGTTGTGTTAGTTTCTGCTGTATAACAAAGTGAATCAGCTAAACGTATACTTATATCCCCTCCCTCGGACTAATTTTTCAAATACACAAATCTGATTATGTCACTTGCTTTTCTCCCTTCGGTGTCTTCCCATTGCTCTCAAGATAAAGAATAAAAGCCTTAGTACAGTGAAAAGGCTCTGTAAGACTTGGCCCCTCCCTACCTCAGCAGCAGCATGTCCCCTCCCTGTCTGCACAGCACTCCTTTTTGCCTAGAGTCTGTGCAAATTCTCCTTCCTCTGTCAAGGGCTCTCTTCTTCCTACCTCACCCGCCCGGATTTCTCTAGAGCTTCACTCAAACAATCCGTCCTCAAGAAAGCCTTTCGTGGCCCCCAATCTAGGTCTGATCACCCCTTTCCCACATTCCTAACACTCCATTCTTTCCTTCATACATTTATCACAACTATAATTAAGTATGCAATTATTTGTTTAATATATGTCTCCCAAGCAGAAAGAAGGGGCCAGGAAGGGCAAAGTTCACCTAGGTGTGCCTAGTTCACTGCTGGATACATAGAGTGGGTGCTGAACAAAGAGGGGTTGTTTTCTCTATTTCAAAGGTAAGAAAACTGAGGCTCAGGGAAGTTCAAAACAAAACTCGCCCAAGGTCATAGCAAATAAACTTAGTAGGTAGAAGAGCTCAGATTAGATGATTCTAAACTTCATCCTCCTTTCACCACAGATCACTGTCTCTATAACAGCATGAGAACTTTTCACATTAGAATGCCAAAGTTTAGAGGCAACAGAACTGAACTTGTCGATTTTTCTCCTTTGAAATTAATAATTTAAAAAAAATAAGTCTTATTTAAATGGTAAAATTGTCATTAGCTTATTATTATTTCTGTATCAATCTTTCTCATATAAGGATTATAAAACAATGGATGATATTACATTAATAGAATTCATGCTATAAATTCAGTTACACCTGCATACATTTATAACAGTTGTATGGTCTATATTATGGAACTATAGTTCAGATTATTTTATAGTAAAATATCTTTCTGAAAATAGAAAGGAATTACATTTGGGTATAGAGATGCAATACACTGATTTTACAAAAATGTACTAAGTGCATGGAGAAAAAATTAAGATTTATAATTTTTAGAAGAATCATTCCTTCAACTACAATTTCAAAAAAAGGAATACTGAAAATACTCTCAGCTTTCAAATATGATCAATATTAGACATCTCAGTGAAGATAATACCATTGTGCTTCAGTAAAAAATAGAAAAGAACATAGAAACCCTGGGAACAGGCAGGAAGACCAAAGGGTGAGGGGGGGGGGAAGCATATCTAAGGTTAATCAACGATTATATTAAAAAAGTGTATTATTTAATTCTTTCATTTAATATGAATGGGTGTTCCCATTTACTTTACCTGTAACCACCGATAAAGTGCCTCCAGATGTTTTCTACATAGTAAATATTCACATATTTGAATATGTCATTGAGAGACTGCTAAGGTCCCTCCCCTACTTTCACTAATCTCATTCAAATAAAAACCAAACCAATAACAGCTAATATCTATTTTAGTTTTATTCCTAAGATCCTAGAGGCATAAATTAAGGGAAAACAGCACTACAAAATGAACTGTCCAACAATAGAATCAATATCTGTCACATATAAGTAATAAGCAGGTAGGAAGGAAAATAAGACAAACTAGTTTTAGTTTATGTGGGATAATCCTGGGATATATTTAAATTGTTTGAGGGTAATGTTCATTTCATACATGAAAGGCAATATATTTAGAAGGTCCAAGAAAAAAGTTCTAGGGTTAAGACTTGATGGAAAAGGCTGTATGAGATCATCCTGATAATGTATTTTGCCTGGCTGACAAAATTAAAAAGCAACTGAAAAAAAAGTAAGGGCAACTATACAACCACAGAATTTAGGTAATAACCTTATATGCTAGAAATTTTTAAATCTTGTTTTTGACATAGTGCCCCTGTGCCTAAATTCAACGGAATTACATGATTCTGTGAATGTTTTCATTACTATTTACTAAAAAGTACATGTAATATTATAAACCTGAAAGCTTTTAAATTTCTGATTTTTCCACACCCATTTCATAGGTATTTAAATATGTTACTAGTGCCAGACATTAAAATTATAGTTGACTCTGAGCAATGAAGGGGTTAGAGGTACCGAACCCCTATACAGTCAAAAATCCACATGTAACTTTTGATACCACCAAAACTTAACTTCTAAAAGCTTACTGTTGTCTGGAAGCCTTACTGATAACATAAATAATATATTAAAACATATTTTGTATGTTATATGTATATCTATGTATATTTTATGCATTCATGACACACCTAACTTTTTCTTAATTTTTGTGATTTTTCTAGGCTGTGCGGTTTGTCTGAGAGTTTTCTCAAATCTCCAAAAGAGAGTCACAAATCTCCAAAAAATTTTCCGATACAATTATTGAAAAAAAAATCCACATATAAGTGGACCCACTCAGTTCAGACCTGTGTTGCTCACGGGTCAACTGTGTTACAATTCTATTCAACATCATAAAGTAAGCATTAAGAATCTGGAAGACTGAGGAGAGCAAAAAGATTCTGGATTTCAAGAAGAACATGTCAAAAACTTAAGTGTATATATATGAAAAGGACCAATAAAGTTTGGATTATAAACCTGCTGCTTAATAGGATAGTTACTAGCAACATGTGGCTATTGAGCTCTTGAAATGTGGCTGATCTGACAAAGAAACTAAATTTTTTAATGCAATTAATTTTAATTAAAAATTTAAAAGTGATCCTTAATTTAGTTCTGAGAAAACTTTTAAGTATGTTTTGAACAACCTGGGTATGAGAATTTAATTTTTTAAATGTAAATTTTATGAAATTAAGTATAGATAGATCAAGTACTTCTAATAAAAATTTAGTATTTGAATGTGCTGTAAGTATAAAATACACAGTGGAATTTTGAAGACAGTACAAAAAAAGAATGTAAAATATCTGACTAGTATTTTTTTATGTTACATGTTTTATATTGATTACATGTTGAAATGGTAATATATTAGCTCTAATGGGCCAAGTAAAATACAATTAAAATTATTTTCACCTGTTCTATTTTTTTTTTTTTTTTTTTACTGTAGCTACCAGAAAATTTTAAATTATATATGTTGCTTGTGTTATATTTCTTTTGCAAAGTGTGGATATAGACAGTTAAATTGCACTAGAGCCAAAAAAAAAGCCTACAAGATGGTCTACTGCCACAACACTGGGAACTAGGAAAGACTGACGAATATTTAAATGAATATGTGTTAAGTGATGTTAGTTAGAAACTGTTCTGCCTTGAAGAAATATAATTGGTCTAGTACCAAAAATAACAGCAAAACGTTACCTTTTTGTCTTCCCACTCCTTGACTGAGTTGTTCTGCCCATTTGGAAACTGCAACACACCTCCAGTGCTGGCAGATAACAGAGGAGGTTGAACCTTGCTAAGGATCTTTGAGCAAAGCCTGAGAGAATCTGTGAGTTCAGTCAAGTGCAATGTCTGGAGGTGGCTTGTCAGAGCAGATATCATCCTGAGCAGCAACTGGGGCAAGTGTTCTGTCTGGATTTCAATATAAGTCTCCTGAAAATAAAAGCGAAGTGACAAAAGTTTATACAGTGTATAACTCCAAAGTTATGTTATTTAATTTTTAATTTATTAATAAATAAGAAAAAGAAATAATTTTACTCATTTTATATGTACCATGCTCTTAATTAACATTGTATGGTCATTTATTATTAATGACGTAAAATTTCTATTCCCAAATTCTCAATTTAAGTACTTCGAAGCATGTACTACAAAAGAACCCCAGTTTTATCTGTTACATTACTGAAATTATAACATAACAAAAGTGAATACAATCAGTTAAAAACAAAACAGGCTGAATGTCATACCTGACACAGCACCCTCATACTTCTAGTAGGCTTCAAAATGAGAAAGCAAAGAATTGAGGAGAGAAAAGGGGAAAAGATTTCCAACAGTCTTCATTTAATAGAATCATTAATGAATACAAATGCAGCATTAGACTATTATATACTAAACATGTAAGACTTCAATAACATGCAATTATGAAATATATTCCATGTATTATATAAGAATTGTATATGTATTACATATAATGTATGTCAGAGGACAAAACACTTCAAAAATTTTATTTAAAATGCTATACCAAAAGGGGGAAAATCAATTTAATTTAAAAAATGATATTTATTTGAAGATGAGGTCTATTTCCAAAATGAAATATTTGAACTATGTTATTACATTTCCTCAATATTTTTTCACCAGGGTGATCTTACCAAAGAAACTATATCCAACAAAAAATCCACCAGTAAGCAGAAATTGGTCAGCTGTAATTCAGATGAGTCGTTAACATCTCCAGGCCCACTCTGAAGTCTGGCATGCTGTGTCCTCCTAAAAGGACAAAATTCACTTTATCAAGTATCCTATCAAGTGATGTGAATACATGTGATGATATCATTGCTCTTTAAATGAGTCATATCAACATTGGGATGCACACGGTTAACTTCTTGTGATGAAGTATGTTCCCTTTCCCCTAGGACACTACTGTATCTCTCCATGGAAAATTCCCAAAGCAAGATTCCTAGGCTGAACCTCTCCCTATGACACCCATCCTGAACTTCCAAGTGTTCTGGATGGTTCTATTTGGGACTTATTTCCTATTTCTCCCACTACAGATCTCATCTCCTAGTTAAAATGGACTATTTGCTACTTGATTTCTAACCTCAGGGCCTTTGTTCATACCAACCTGTCCCCCTGGATAGGCACCCTCTCCCAGCCTCATTCTCTCACATCCAGAATGCAGCCATCCTTCAAATGGTACCTCCTCTAAGAAGCCTCTTCTGATACAAGTAGTAGAGGTTATTCCTCCAACAAATATGCACATTAAATCACATTAATCCTATCTGCCCATACACTGCCCTACACTCTGAAGACACAAAGTAAGAATATGCTACAGTCCCTAGCCAGCAAGAAATATAAGCCTATAGACAAATAACCTAACATGTGATAGGGTAGGAGAAGCTGACTCTGATGGGAGATTTGAGGGAGTCATAGAAGGCTTCTGAAAGGGGGTGACCTCTTTATAGGACCTTACCAGATGGACTAGGGAGAAGAATATTTTCGAAAAAATAACATGAGTGAAAGCTCAGCAGCATCACTGAAGGCTCAGTTAATGTTCAAGGAATAGTCCAGGTTAGCTAGAGAAGGGTATATGTGTATGTTTGTGAATGTGAAAACAAAGTAGAAACCTGGGCCAGGGCCGGGTGGTGAAAAGACACCCACAATTCCTCTACATTCCTACCACATCTTAATCTCTCTCTTAAGGCACCCATAACCTTTAGTTTAATACAGTACTAGGAATATGCATGAGCATGTCTTACTTGTTCCTGCTGTGAGCTCTTTGAAGACAGGCACTGTCTATATGTCTAGCATAGTGCCTTTCCACTGGGTGCGCAGTAGCTGTTCAATGAGTAAGCAAGCAACTTTCTAAATCGTTAAAGGGATTAATTTTATATTTATAAAAGACTTCTAATCCCGAGATCATAAATGCTTACTTGTTGACTCTATGCTCCCAAGGCTTGAGAGGTTAATCTGCTGCTGAGAGAATTTGGTCTAGAATCCAGACAGAAATTCTACCCAGGTTCACTAGTATTACTGGGTTTTCTGAGCCTTTTTTAAGCTTTACAACCTAAGGAGTGGATGATAATATGGGCTGGTTCTATGTTTTTAAAAACATAAAAGTGACCGAGGACCTTTTTGTTATTCAAAGTGAGAAGCATTTTGGGAAAGTGTGCTGAGGCACCAGCCACAAATTTGCTACTTTCTCTGCAACAAAGAAAAACTGGATTACTATAGATTGGAGAGGGAAAATCTTTCATCTATGCTGGTGATTGAATAACTCATCTCTAAACTCCTTTTCAAATCTAAGATTATACAATCAATGATTCTGTATTCTAGAGTGACATGGTAGAGACAGATTATGGCCATTAAATGATAGTTGTCAGTAGTAGTAGTAAAATGTATAAAAGAACATTCTTTTCATTAAACTCAAGAACTTAAAAAAAAATAACAAAGACTGGCTTTGAATGCTATTAAATGAAAATGAATAAAACAGTTTAACGTACCTACAACATTCTTCAAACCAACGTGCAACATAATCCCACATATAATAAGGCTCAAAGGAATTAAAGAGAAGGTTGGCAGTTTTAATCAGTTCTGCTGTTTTCTTATTTTCCCTTAATTTACTAAAAAAAAAAGAAAAAACAAAAACTGATAAATATAACATCTACGTTTTCAAATTTAAATGTGAGTGGAATGTTGTTAGGGGAGTACATATTCCTAAGTATTTGCTAGAAAACTTGCTAGTGAGAATATTGCAACAAATAATTTTTATCTACTGTCACTTTATCACTTTATGTGTAGTTATTTTTCCAAATTTGAGTTTTCATAACTCAAATGTATGATCAAGATCAGAAATTAACCTTGCATAAGAAAAACAGCTGTGCTTTCAGCAGAAGAACAAGAAGTTCTTTTTGAACTATTCTGAGAGCCTGATGGTGAATTTGGCATTAAATTCCTTTGTTTCCCTTGACACATATAAACTGAGTGATTTTTAAAAAATTAATTAATTAATTAATCTTTGGTTATGTTGGGTCTTCGTTGCTGCGTGTGGGCTTTCTCTAGTTGTGGTGAGCAAGGGCTACTCTTCGTTGTGGTGCGCACGCTTCTCATTGCGGTGGCTTCTCTTGTGGAGCTCTAGGTGCACGGGCTTCAGTAGTTGTGTCATGCAGGTTCAGTAGTTGTGGCTTGCGGGCTCTAGAGTGCAGGCTCAGTAGTTGTAGCACATGGGCTTAGTTGCTCCGCGGCATGTGGGATCTTCCTGGACCAGGGTTCAAACCCATGTCCCCTGTATTGGCAGACGGATTCTTAACTACTGCGCCACCAGGGAAGGCCCGGTGATTTGATTTTGACAGCCTTGATTCTGAAAGAATTTTCTCTGCTTTCCTGTACTATTCAGGATTTGTTTGAGAAAGGTTAAGTTTATCTTGGTGAGTTTCAATCAAATTATTATTTTTAGGTTGAAAAAACAATAACAACAAAAAGAAGTAATCCTGTCAATAGCCACTTTTACTGTAATTCCATCAGGGAAAAATAACTTCGTTATTTCAAGTGGGAGCCCTCTAGCCCATTAAATACCCACCTAACTACCATCTCCTGTCACCCTTTCTAACAATTAAAACAATTATTTTTCTATATAGTGATGTACTGTCAATACAACTAGCATGTTATAGCACGAAAGGCTAATTAAATACTCTATGGGACAAAATAAATTATCAGGCAGTGTACAGAATGAAACAGAGTACAAGGTTAGTCAATATTAACGGCTCAAACAAAAATCAGAGGGGATTATATTTATCAGAAATCAAAAACTGTCTTAAAAAGTTTTAATATATAAAAGTATGCTTTAGGAAAGCCCAGGTTATCTCCAAAGTGTCACCAAGGTGACACTAATAAAATGCAAAGTGAGAATTCCCTGGCGGTCCAGTAGTTAGGACTCTGCCCAGGTTCAATCCCTGGTCAGGGAACTAAGATCCCACAAGCCACGCAGTGCAGCCCCCCAAAATTAATTAATTAATAAAATAAAATTATGCAAAGTATGTAAAAGAAATTGTTGCCTTGGATCCTTTGTCATAATGATAAATGAGACTGGAAAACAGGTAGGCTCCTTAAAGTAGAGAAGAAATGAAAAAGTAAGACTTTGTCAGCATGAATCTACCACTGACTTAGAGAAGAGGATATGCTAATGTTATATGACTTCTCCCACGGATTAAAAAAAAAAATGTGTATATATACACACACACACATATATATATATAGAAATAATTTGAAAGAAGAAAGAACCATCACTTGAAAAAAAGTCTTTGAAGAACACCTAGTGCCCTCTGATTCATTTATTTCTGTGGTCAAGTCTTCTTCTGATCTATGCTTTGGTCTCCTGAGTGTGTCAAGGCACCAAGAGGGCACTACCCCGTGCAAACTACCAGGCCTGGTTACCAAGCAAGGTACAGCTTTCATTATTAACTGACATGTGGAAGCTAATCTCTTGTGAGTTTGGTAAGTGTGAATGAATTCCCTAGAATCTGTATCTTCACATTAACTGCTAAAATTTAGTTTTCTAAACTGGTGAGGCTGAGAACCAACCCTGGAAGGTGGTGGCATTGTACACACCACTCATGCTACACATGCCTGTTTGAAAGGTCAGTGCAGTTAATTATGAGAGTTCACATTACTAAAATATAGCGATACTTTAAATCAAACTCACTCATTCGTAACACAAATTTCATATAGCAATGTCTACTTTACAAATATTAATAAAGGAGGACCTTTGTGTCATGCTTAATTTTTTGGTAATCCACCTGCTTAACTGAGCATGATCCTTGCTGAAGGGTGGTTCCATCTGAAGATCCAATTCTGCTTTACACTGAGAATATAATGTTCTAAACACTTCAATGAGGACGTCTTCTAGAATTACAGGTCCTAAAATTAATATACATATTAAAGACAATAATTAATACTACAAATCATGATTATCTACAAATTGGCACAATTAAAGTATGCTTTAAAACAGGTATTTTGAAAAAATAATGTTTTTTCCAGAAGTGAAACTAAACTTCACATCCTGAGAGGCTAACAGTAAAATAGCAAAGAACTGAACAAATGTTTATCTAACTATATAGGTTGATGTAATAGAAATGACAAAATCAGGGAAACTGGTTTTGCCAGTTAATAGCTCTATTAGCTTGGACAAGTTATTTAACTTCTTTCAGCTTTGGTTTCTTCATGCAGAACGAGGATAATAGCAAACTTATGGGACTATCAGTGTAAGGGTCAGGAAAAATTCTGTAAGATGGGTAGCATGGTTCCCGGAATATAATGAGTACTCAATGAATGTAACTTATATTACTATTATTAATTAAAATAATACAAAGGTGCACAAGGCTAAACTTTACTGCTATAAGAGACGCCAATCTCCTCAGAAAACTTCCTGAACTTCCATCTATTACCATGTAATAGAGCCACTGGTACAACTCAAGTTATTTTTATATTTAAATGTTTTCATTTTTCTTTTAAGAGTTGGTGAGAGAACTTATGCATATTTGCTAAAACTTCTGTACATTAAAAAAAAGAAGAAAAAAAAACTTCTGCACATAATTTAATAAAACTACATAATTATTTCACTTTATCATTGCTAATATTTTCAGTTTTTCTTAATTTCTGTCTCAGGTGCCGTAACTATCTTCCCAAGAGATCTAGTATATAAGAAGTACACAGTGAAGAAAGGGAAAACACATAAAACAAAGGGGATGTGGGGAAGAAGGTTGAGGGGTATGACTAAAATACTTTTGCTCAAATCCTTGAATTCTGTGAACTATAAGATAGTCATGACAGATCATCAGTGTTTCGATTTCAGTACCTTAATCAGGATTAAGAGGGGCTTAGAGAGCACCTTTAAGGTGACTCCTCTGCTACCTACGTAGTACAGGGTAGACATATGATAACATACCAGCTGAATGTACATCTGTATCTTCTTAATGTTCTAGAGTGAATTTTAGGTAAGGAATTGTTGAGAACCTGTATTTAAAGGCCACCTCAAAATACAGAAATTTTTCTAAGTAATGACTTTGTCTTATATTTATCATGAAGCAATACAAAACAACCACATATGATCTTACGCCCTAGGATAGTTAGGATAGTATATATTACCTAGCTCAGGTTTGTCCAGTAAACTGATTAAAATACGAAAAGGTTTTAGATCCTGCATTAAAGTGCTCTCTTCTCCAAATCCATTCACTTGTAAGATCCCCACCATTGCCTTCAAAGAAGAAAAAGTACATTAGTCATTTAAGTAAACAAATTCAAAGATTTTTTCTTAAGAAAAATATTTTTATATACAACCATATGTAAACAGAGATTTACATCTCCTATTGCTTTTCTGAAGTTCTTTTGCTGAAGTTGGCTTTTTTCCTCTGCTGGGGGAAAAGAAAAGTTATATTCATTTCTCTTGACAGAAGAAGAAAGGGCTTAACTTTTCCACCTTTTTTTCTAGAGAAAATGTGAAGAAAATCTAGAAAAATAAATTCATGAATTATCTGATTTCCTAAAAGATAAAAATGTTCCTCTTGACTGTCAACATGCCCCAAACTATCACTCATTATCATGGCAGTATCTACTATTATGCAATTATTTCCTCATTAGTAACTCAAAACTGTATTCTTATAACTTCACTTATTTCAAACTGTTTCAGATACCAGGTACTCTCTCAGTTTAAGATATCTTGAATAAATTTAATTGAAGTAAAAATACTATGAAATAAGCCTATAGATCATTTTAATATTTCCATTACAAAAGTAGTTTTAACATTTAAATTCTTGTTGCAACCCAAATTTCCCTGGAATTTCAGAGTAAATAACACAAGTCCTGGCTCATTTTTGGAAGAGCTCCAACTTCCATAGGGCAGACAGGTGAGAAGCTGCAACTATGTTGTGATGAACTCATGAAAACAAAGTAAATGAAGAAAAAGATCTCAGGACTTACACAGAAGTGAGTCTAGCTTACCATTACTTACTTATAACAAGCCATTTGCTTGTTACAGTCATTCTTAGGAAGTTTGTGAGTCTTGTCTCCACCCCTTCAACTGTAAATTAATTCAAGGCAGGACTTTGTCTTATTTGTTATTTGTTGAGTAACTACAGTGGTCACGGAGTAACCAAAAAATAAAATGAAAGCATCCATTACCTGAACCAACAACTCTTTTGAAAAGGTAGTGAAATAGTAAGTAGCGTGTTCTTCAGGATTGCTGTGTCTTGTGCTTCTGGGTCCTATGATAGCACCGTTGTTATCAAAACCTCCATGGAAACAAATTGTAAAATAAATTAAAATGGAATTCTTAAAACTGTTGTTCACTAAATACCAAAACAGCAAATATCTCAAAAACAGCACTAAACACTTACCAATTAGTAGCCCAATCAATGTCAGCAAGAGAGATCATTTTAGATAGTTTAATAAAGGGAAACCAATTCAATACATAAGTGAGTATCATAGTAAACTTCCAGAATTATCTTGGTTTTTTTCAAACAGTGAAAGAACTGAAGATTCAGAAAATCCAAAATAAGTTATATTGTGTCTTCTCACTCTAGGCAGTAAAGAGTTGTGAAGACAGGCCAAACACTCACAAAAAGTATGGAAGAACAAAGTGTACACAATATTTTACTGCCTGAGTGGGAGACAGGTACCATGTGTGGGACAGGAGTACTAGTCCTGATTCCTTTCAAGTTTTGGATATTATGTCATTATTTTGATTATGAATTTATCCTTCTTTGTCTACATACTTGGAGTATAATAGCCTCAATTTATAAGGGGAAAAAAATCTTGTCAAAGGGAACATGACCTATAGATTAAAACAGCTTCTTCAACTAAGAAGCTTTTGAGATTTCTTCATACCATACACAACTCATACTGTCTTTATTTTTATTATCTATTTAAGTAAACTTTTAGTTTCTTAATTTAGGACATACATAAACTTGATAATACTTATGTATGGAAAATTTCCCTTCATCCTTTCCTAGCTAAGACCACACACATCAAACACTTACCGAGAAGCCAGGCATAAAGTCTTCGGTTCAGGGACATATCCCTCCTTAATACTACGTGCAGGGCTGCTGACAAGATCCTTATCATGTCTGGTCGAGTGGCCTGCAATAGTTGGGAATGTGGTTGTACTTAATCACATACAAAAATATATTACTTTCTTTCCTCTTTAAAAAAATAATACCTCACAGTTCATTCAGAACTTGAGGGTTTATGAGGTACTTTCACACAACATTATCTCATTTGATCTTTCAAACACAGGAATTATTACTTCCATGTTACAGATTAGGAAACAGAAAAGCTGGATAACACAGCTATTTAGTTGCATACCTAAAACTATAACTGAAATAGTTTAACCTCCATTTTAAAGTTTTTTATCCTATCCAATATTAGCAAAATCTGTCAGAAACAAAGAAATTGGAGCCAGAAGGGACAGACACAAGAAAATAATATGCCTTTAGTCTTTCACATTCGTAGTGGTGTCAACTGACTATAAATAAACTCTTCAGAAGTTCACTATCTTCATCAATTCCAAGTCTTTCATTTCTTGTTCTTTTTAAAATTTTTATCCTGTAGTATTTCAAACACAGAGAAATACAGAAAACAATATAATGAACCCTTTTTGTAACCATCACCCAGCTTTAACAAATCTTAATTTCTTTTTTTCATTTTACTGAAGGTCTTTTAAAGAGAAATAATTCACTTTTTTCTTTGCCTCTTTCCTAATAGCCTTAATTAGATGTTTAAAATATGATTTACTAAAGGAGATCTGGTTTTAGCTAAAAGGGTTCAAGTTAAAAGAAAAAAGGAAAGCAGTTAATTAAATTGCTGGCAATTTTAAGAATATTACTAGATAATCACTTTAGAATAGAATTTTGGAATTTGAGCATTAGAAGGTATGGTAGAAATCACCTAGTCTCACAACCACTTTAGAATAAAGGACCAGAGCCTCACAGGGCCTAAGTACTTAAATGCCTTGTTGGTGCCCAGCTGATAGTGAATGCACCTCTCCTTAATCAGACTACCCAACTTTTTACTACACCATGCTTTTTGACAGACAGTATTAGAAAGGAATTCACCCAACTTGCTTAGTTTAAAGGAATCTTAGAGAAATAACTGACATGTTACAGAACACAGATCATCAACAGCTGCCAAAATACAGTCACGCATCTGAACACAGATGTCTTCTATTCACCTAAGCAATTCTCAAACGGCGGTTCCCAGACTCCTGGGGATCTCTAAGAGCCTTTCAGGAGGACCACAAGGTAAAAAAAATATATAAAACAATACCAAGATGTTATTTGCCTTTTTTGATGTGTTAACATTTCCTCTGATCATGCAATACTGGGTAAAACTGCTGGCATCTTAACACAAAAAGAAGCAGTACCAGCAGTGGCATCCACTGTACTTGTAGTCATTGTATTTTTTACTGTTATGTATTTACAGTAAAAGTCAAAAACAAAAAAAGAAAAAACATTTTCACTTAAGAATGCTGATTAAACAGCAAACATTTATTTTATTAAATACTGACTCTTGAGTACCTGCCTTTTAATATTCTGTGTAATGAAAGGAGTATACATAAAGCACTCCTACTGTAAACTGAAGCATGATGGATGTCTCGAGAAAAAGCATTTGTGTGACTATTTGAATTGTGAGGTGAACTACCAGCTTTTTGTCACAGAATATCACTTTTACCTGAAAGAATGACTGATGTGATCTATGATTATTCAGGCTTGGACACCTGGCAGACATTTTCTCAAAAATAAACAAACTGAGCCTGTCACTTCAAGGGAAAACAATTAATATTCATTATTACAAATAATAAAATTTAAGCTTCCAAGAGAAAACTAGAATTTTGGAAAATTTGTATTTGGCTTGAAATTATATTGAACTGAACCGAACTGGCTTGAAAGCTTCCCAATACCTAACAAACTTTACTGATGAGATCAGTGGTGATACTAGTAAATGTGATTGTTGTTGTGTTAACACTTGGGACATATACATAATTCAGTAAAACAACACTTTCCAAACAACCAATCATGATGTTACAAAAGCATGTATGGGTAAAAGATCTACTCAAAGTGCAAGACAGACCAGTGGATTTTAATGAAACACACTATGAAAAGTTCATTGATATGGTTTTAGACTTCATATTACAACTAATTTTTAAAAAAACTATGGCTTGTTGAGTTTTGGTGTAGTATCAAAGAAAAATATACTATTTTAACAAAAAAGGCTATTGAAATACTCCTTCCTTTTCCAACTAGTATCTGTGTGAGATCAAATTTTATCCATATACTTCAATCAAAAGAAAAAAATCACAACAGAGTGAATGCTGAAGTAGATACGAGCATTCTGCTTTCTACTATTAGACCAGACATTAAAGAGATTTTCAAAAAATAGAAAACAATGCTAATCTACTAATTTTTTTAACGTGTTGGAAAATACTCTCATAAAATATTATTTGTACTCATGTGATAACTTTGTTATTGTTATTTTAAATTAATTAGTAAATATTTTAAAATTTGCCAGTTTTAATTTATAATATGATAAACATAGATAGATCTAACCTACATAAGCAAAAGAATTTTTAGGATCCTCAATATTTTTAAAGAGTGTAATGGGGTCCTGAAACCAAAGAACTCCTGATCTACCTATTTAACCTCAGATACATGTAGGTCACAGATATTGTCACAAGATATGAGAAGTACTAATGTCTTCCAATCTTATTTTGAGAGAAAAACTTACTTTCCTAAGAAAGTAAGAAGTCACTTCTTGATTACTACTGACATCACTACGTATTGCTAATATGGAAAAAAATTCTATTATAATCTCAATTAAAGGTCTAACTTCTAGAGATTAGGGTCAACTTTCCATAAAATTAATAAAGAGAGTCTAATAAACTTGTAAAGTGCTAACACTCCTAACAGAAATCACTCTTTTTGGGATAAGTTAATGAAGGCTCTCTTAAATTACCATTACAATCAATACTTGTTATGAGTTTATTACATGCAAGACATGGAAAGGAGGAAAGTGGGGAACAAAGAATACTCTGTTATGATCCTTTGATCCTTTTTCTAAGGTAATCTAATAATATGGTATAGTAATGGGGGGGAAGAGTATTAGAATTGGTCTGGGTGGAGTATGTACTTTTAAAAAAACATATTCATCACAGCTATTGTTTTCATAATACAAATTACAGAAGGAAGGCAGAGAAAATCTTTTTGGTTGGTAGGGATACAGAGGTGGTAGAGTAAGAAAGTACTGAAAGAAGCTCAGGCTGAAAAAAGGTTGAGAAGTACTGGTCTAGTGAGATGACATTGTTCGTGTCAATTAAAGTCTACCATGACTTAATTCTTCAGATCTTGCTGAATCATCTATCAGTATATTGAAGGACTAATAGCGTTGAAAGTTTGAAAGGGAAGAAAACAATGGGAATGTTTAACAGTAAAGGTTAATAAGTTTTTTTAATAAACATTTTAGGCTTTTGAGCCACATATTTCTTTGCCATAATCTTTGTTTTCTTTCTTCTTTCTTTTTCTTTCTCTTTCTTTTTCTTTCTTTCTTTCTTTCTTTTCTTTCTTTCCTCCCTCCCTCCCTCCCTCCCTTCCTTTCATTCATTCACATCTTTATTGGAGTATAATTGCTTTACAATGGTGTGTTAGTTTCTGCTTTATCACAAAGTGAATCAGTTATACATATACATATGTTCCCATATCTCTTCCCTCTTGCGTCTCCCCTCCCTCCCACCCTCCCTATCCCACTCCTCTGGTGGTCACAAAGCACCGAGCTGATCTCCCTGTGCTATGTGGTTGCTTCCCACTAGCTATCTACCTTACGTTTGGTAGTGTATATATGTCCATGCCACTCTCTCACTTTGTCACAGCTTACCCTTCCCTCTCCCCATATCCTCAAGTCCATACTCTAGTAGGTCTGTGTCTTTATTCCCGTCTTGCCCCTAGGTTCTTCATGAGTTTTTTTTTTTTTCTTAGATTCCATATATATGTGTTAGCATACGGTATTTGTTTTTCTCTTTCTGACTTACTTCACTCCGTATGACAGACTCTAGGTCCATCCACCTCACTACAAATAACTCAATTTCGATTCTTTTTATGGCTGAGTAATATTCCATTGTATATATGTGTCATATCTTCTTTATCCATTCATCTGTTGATGGACACTTAGGTTGCTTCCATGTCCTGGCTATTGTAAACAGAGCTGCAATGAACATTTTGGCACATGACTCTTTTTGAGTTATGGTTTTCTCAGGGTATATGCCCAGTAGTGGGATTGCTGAGTCATATGGTACTTCTACTTTTAGTTTTTTTAAGGAACCTCCATACTGTTCTCCATACGGGCTGTATCAATTTACATTCCCAACAACAGTGCAAGAGTGTTCCCTTTTCTCCACACCCTCTCCGCCATTTATTGTTTCTAGACTTTTTGATGATGGCCATTCTGATTGGTGTGAGATGATATCTCATTGTAGTTTTGATTTGCATTTCTCTAATGATTAATGATGTTGAGCATCCTTTCATGTGTTTGTTGGCAATCTGTATATCTTCTTTGGAGAAATGTCTATTTAGGTCTTTTGTCCATTTTTGGATTGGGTTGTTTGTTTTTTTGATATTGAGCTGCATGAGCTGCTTGTAAATTTTGGTGACTAATCCTTTGTCAATTGCTTCATTTGCAAATATTTTCTCCCATTCTGAGGGTTGTCTTTTCGTCTTGCTTAGGGTTTCCTTTGCTGTGCGAAAGCTTTTAAGTTTCATTAGGTCCCATTTGTTTATTTTTGTTTTTATTTCCATTTCTCTAGGAGGTGGGTCAAAAAGGATCTTGCTGTGATTTATGTCATAGAGTGTTCTGCCTATGGTTTCCTCTAAGAGTTTGATAGTGTCTGGCCTTACATTTAGGTCTTTAATCCATTTTGAGTTTATTTTTGTGTATGGTGTTAGGGAGTGTTCTAATTTCATACTTTTACATGTACCTGTCCAGTTTTCCCAGCACCACTTATTGAAGAGGCTGTCTTTTCTCCATTGTATATTCTTGCCTCCTTTATCAAAGGTAAGTTGACCATATGTGTGTGGGTTTACCTCTGGGCTTTCTATCCTGTCCCATTGATCTATATTTCTGTTTTTGTGCCAGTACCATACTGTCTTGACTACTGTAGCTTTGTAGTATAGTCTGAAGTCAGGGAGCCTGATTCCTCCAGCTCCGTTTTTCGTTCTCAAGATTGCTTTGGTTATTCGGGGTCTTTTGTGTTTCTATACAAATTGTGAAAGTTTTTGTTCTAATTCTGTGAAAAATGCCATTGGTAGTTTGATAGGGATTGCATTGAATCTGTAGATTGCTTTGGGGAGTAGAGTCATTTTCACAATGTTGATTCTTCCAATCCAAGAACATGGTATATCTCTCCATCTATTTGTATCATCTTTAATTTCTTTCATCAATGTCTTATAATTTTCTGCATACAGGTTTTTTGTCTCCCTGGGTAGGTTTATTCCTAGGTATTTTATTCTTTTTGTTGCAGTGGTAAATGGGAGTGTTTTCTTAATTTCACTTTCAGATTTTTCATCATTAGTGTATAGGAATGCCAGAGATTTCTGTGCATTAATTTTGTATCCTGCTACTTTACCAAATTCATTGATTAGCTCTAATAATTTTCTGGTAGCATCTTTAGGCTTCTCTATGTACAGTATCATGTCATCTGCAAATAGTGACAGCTTTACTTCTTCTTTTCTGATTTGGATTCCTTTTATTTCTTTTTCTTCTCTGATTGCTGTGGCTAAAACTTCCAAAACTATGTTGAATAAGAGTGGTGAGAGTGGGCAACCTTGTCTTGTTCCTGATCTTAGTGGAAATGCTTTCAGTTTCTCACCATTGAGGACGATGTTGGCTGTGGGTTTGTCACATATGGCCTTTATTATGTTGAGGAAAGTTCCCTCTATGCCTACTTTCTGGAGGGTTTTTATCATAAATGGATGTTGAATTTTGTCGAAAGCTTTCTCTGCATCGACTGAGATGATCATATGGTTTTTCTCCTTCAATTTGTTAATATGGTGTATCACACTGATTGATTTGTGTATACTGAAGAATCCTTGCATTTCTGGGATAAACCCCACTTGATCATGGTGTATGATCCTTTTAATGTGCTGTTGGATTCTGTTTGCTAGTATTTTGTTGAGGATTTTGCATCTATGTTCATCAGTGGTATTGGCCTGTAGTTTTCTTTCTTTGTGACATCTGTGTCTGGTTTTGGTATCAGGGTGATGGTGGCCTCGTGGAATGAGTTTGAAAGTGTTCCTCCCTCTGTTATATTTTGGAAGAGTTTGAGAAGGATAGGTGTTAGCTCTTCTCTAAATGTTTAACAGAATTCGCCTGTGAAGCCATCGTAAAAAATCATTCTTATCTTGCAGGCTGCTTGCCCACCTCTCTACTGGTAAGTTCAGACTACACCAATATGCCACAGCAGCCGTTTTTGTGAAAAGCCAGAGGCAGAATAAAGGCCCTTGGCTTAAGGATGGCAAGTCTTAAAATAGAAACTGGGGGTGGTTTATGTCCCACCCGTATAAATATACTGTTCCTATTACTAGGGAACAGTATAGGCAATGAAGTGTAAGATTCTTCAATTATTAGTAACTCAATTTCAACCTGAATAAAGTAATAAAAGAAAAATTTGAGCACGGCCAATTATAATGAAAATTCACTAGTTATCTACTAACCACAGCTCTTACAAAATCCCAAATAATAGTCTTTTCTGCTAATGACATTTTAGAAACAAACTTACTTTTCCGAGGTAAAAGTTTTCCATTTCTTATTACATTTGTTAGGTATGTAGTTCCACCATTCTGAATACTTACACATTGGCGCTCTAAATTGCTCATCATAATTTAGAACTCAAAAGAATTTAGATCACTTCCTTAAAAAATGAGGACAGTAATTAAATTAAGTTCCAGCTTCATTTACGATTTAAGTGAGTTATTCTCATCTGTCACGAAAGTACAGTTGACCCATGAACAAAGAGGGGGTTAAGAGTGTCGACAGTTAATGGAAAATCCAAGCATAATTTCAGTCGGCCCTCCATATCCACAGTTTCATATCCTAGGATTCAAAAAACCATGGATTCTGTAGTACTGTAGTATTTACTACTGAAAAAAAATCTGCATATAAGTGGACCTGTGCAGTTCAAACTTCAACTGGACTAGAGAATGTCAGAGTAACTAAATATTTGGCTTTCAAATTACAGCCAACTCTGCTAAGGGTCTGACATACATCCCCCAAATCACCAAACCAAGAAAAGATGACATTAGGACAGAGATAAGAGCTAGGTAGAAGGCCTGGGTCTCAGAGTCTTACTCACAGCTAGCAATGAATAACAATACCTCTTGCTTTTTAAAGGTTAAAACTTTTTTTTTAAAGGTATGAAATAATCTATTTAATTCTTCATATTCTTATCCAAATCAATAAATCTTATTTTCCCCAAAATTTCACAAATTCCACTCCTTAAAAAGGGAACTTGTTTTCTATGTACTTACTGGTTTATAAAACAAGAGAATACAACTTAAATCCAATTTTAAAAATAACTACACATCAGGAATCTATGAATGTCTAAAGAATGCATTATGTTGATACTGGCATTACTGTTTTACCTGACTCATGTGGAATGGAAAACAGAAGAGTATGAGGTCCAGTGTGCTTCTCTGTACCAGTACACTTGAATCCTGCACCGAAGTGCTTACCGCTTCTACCTAAAATAAGAGAGTCTTTAGTATCTATTGTGTATTACCCTGGGAAATAGTTACCATGAAAATGTAACAATGCTTCATTTTCCTCAAAAAACAGAAGTATGTTTCCAAGTTTCTTTTATCACTAATTACACATTTGTACATTGTTTTGAATAGGTAAATATAATAGTTTAAAATTAAGGAGCACAAAAGAGTACATAGCCAAAAGGTTCTCCCCCATCTGTTTCCAACCACCCAGTTTTGTTTGTGTAAACAATCAAGAATACCAGTGAATACTTTCTGCAAATATAAGTAAAAAAAACATGCATGCATAATCCCAAACTCTGCCTTTTTCATTTAACAACATACTCTGCAGAGCTTTCCTTAACACTACATAAAGAACTTCATTTTTTATATCCAAAGAAATACTTCCTTTCATAGATGAATCCTTATTTATTTAACTAGGCTCCTAATGATGGACATTTATACTGCTTACAACCATTTACTATTGTAAGTAATGTTGCAATATACTTACATAATATACAAGCACACCTACAGGATAAATCTTTCAAAGCAGAATTGCCAGATATTGTGATATACGCAGTTGCAATTTAAATAGTGTAATGCTTTGTCTTAAGGTTATGTATATTTATATTCTCACCAGCTCTGTGTGACAATTTGTTTTTCCGTGTTAACCCACACGTTTCTTGTTTTTGTCAATCTGATATATGAAAATGGGTATCTTCATACAGTTTAAATTTTTATTTCTCTTCTTACAAATAACACTGAGAATTTTTTCGTACCTTTGAATTATTTTTATTTCCTTAGGTTAACTTTCTGTTCAAATCAATTTTCCTACTTGACTGTTAATATTTACTGATTTATTTACGTAGCTCTTTGAATAATAAGGAGGTTAGTCCTTTGACTGTGATGTATTATAAACAGTTATCCAATTATGGCACTTGATTTTTAAAGAAATTTAAAAAAATGACTTCTTTAAAACTTCCATTAAGTCATTAAAAGGAAATGTAACAATACATTTGGAAAATAGTTTGGTAGTTTCTTATAACCTTAAAACATATATTAGGAGAAAATATAAAAGTAAATCTGTTTGAGCTTAGATTAGACACAATTTCTTAGATAATATCTAACACCAAAAGCACAAATGACAAAAAAGAAAACAGATAAATTGGATTTGATCAAAATTAAAATTTTTGTGCTTCAAAGGACACTATCAAGAAAGTGAGAAGACAACTGAATGGGAGAAAATATTTTTAAATCATATATATGATAAGAATTTAATATCCAAAATGTATAGAGAACTCCTACAACATAACAACAAAAAGAGAAATAAACCAATTTAAATAATGGGCAAAGAATTTGAACAGACATTTCTCCAAAGATTTAAAGATGGCCAATAACCACAAATACGTTCAACGTCATTAATCATTAGGGAAATGCAAATCAAAACCACAATGAGATAACACTTCAAACCCATTAGGATGGCTATAATAAAAAAGACAGACAGTAACAAGTATTGAAATGGATGTAGAGAAAAGGGAACCCTCGTATATTGCTAATTGGAATGTAAATCGGTACAGTAACTTTGGAAAACAGTTTGCCAGTTCCTCAAAAAGTTAAACACTGTTACCATATGACCCAGTAATCCCACTGTTAGGTGTATATCTCGAAGATACAAAAACTTATGTCTACACAAAAACTTATGCATGAATGTTCATAAAGAATTATTCCTTAAGAGCCAAAAAGGAGAAGTAACCCAAACTGTAATCAACTGAATGATGGATAAATAAAATGTGCTATATCCAAACAGAATATTAATCAGCTATTAAAAGGAATGAAGTACATGCTTCAATATGAACAAATCTTGAAAATATTATGGTACGTGAAAGAAGCTATTCATAAAAGACTACATATCATATATTTTATTTATATGAAATGTCCAGAATAGGCAAATCTATAGAAACAGAATATAGACAGTGGTTGCTAGGGACAGGAGTGAGGGAAAATGTGATGTGATTAATGGTACAGATGGGGTTTCTTTCTGGGGTGACGAAAATGTTCTCAAATTAGTGGTGATAGTTGTACAACTTTGTGAATATACTAAAAACCACTGAACTGTTCAATTCAAAAGGATAAATTTCATGGTATGTGAATTATATCTCAATAAAGCTGTTATAAAAAAAAGTTAAACATATATTTACCTTATAAAGCAGGAATCCCATTCCTATGTATTTTCTCAAGAAATAAGGATATATGTCTGGATAAAGAAGATGTGGTACATATATACAATGGAATATTACTCAGCCATTAAAGAGAATGATGCCATTTGCAGCAACATGGATGGACATAGAGATTATCATACTAATGCTATTTGCAGCAACATGGATGGACATAGAGATTATCATACTAAGTGAAGTAAGTCAGACAGAGAAAGACAAGTATCATACGATATTGCTTATATAAGGAATCTTAAAAAAATGATACAAATGAATTTATTTACAAAACAGAAATAGACTCACAGACTTAAAAAACAAACTTATGGTTACCAAAGGGGGAAGGTGGGGGGAAGAGATAAATTAGGAGGTTGGGATTAACATATAACACTACTTATTTAAAACAGATAACCAACAAAGACCTACTGTATAGCACAGGGAACTCTACTCAAGATTCTGTAATAATCTAAATGGGAGGGCTTCCCTGGTGGCGCAGTGGTTGAGAGTCCACCTGCCGATGTAGGGGACACGGGTTCGTGCCCCAGTCCAGGAAGATCCCACATGCCACAGAGAGGCTGGGCCCCTGAGCCATGGCCGCTGAGCCTGCGTGTCCGGAGCCTGTGCTCCACAACGGGAGAGGCCACAGCAGTGAGAGGCCCGCGTACCGAAAAAAAAAAAAAAATCTAAATGGGAAAAGAATTTGAAAAAGAATAGATATATGTATATGTATAACTGAATCATGTTGCTGTGCACTTGAGACTAACATTATAAATCAACTATATTCCGATATAAAATAAAAATGTAAAAAAAAGAGGGACTTCCCTCGTGGTCCAGTGGTTAAGAATCTGCCTTCCAATGCAGGGGATGCGGGTTCGATCCCTGGTCGGGGAACTAAGATCCTACATGCTGCGGGGTAACTAAGCCTGCAGCCTCTAGAGCCTGTGCGCCACACCTAGAGAGCCTGCATGCCTCAACTACTGAGCCCACGTGCTCTGGAGCCCGTGCACCACAACTAGAGAGACCACACCCTGCAACTATTGAGCCCATGCGCTCTAGAGCCTGAGTGTCACAGCTGGAGAGAAGCCCGTGTGCCGCAACAAAAGATTGCGTGTGCCACAACCAAGACCCAACGCAGCCAAATAAATAAATATGAAAAAAAGAGAAATAGTTGTAAATGGAAAAAAAAAGAACATATGTCTATATAAATAACTGTATGCAAATGTTTATATTAGTTTTATTCATAACTGCCCCAAACTGGAAAGAACTCAAATGTTCATTAATCAGTGAATGAATAAACAAACTATGGTATATTCATACAATACTACATAGCAATATAAAAGAACAAACTATTGATACATGCAAAAACATGGATGATTCTCAAACACGTACAAAGTGAAAGAAACCACACAACAGCTAACACTGCATGATTCTATTATGTAACATTCTGCAAAAAGCACAATCTACAGGAATAGAAAATAGATCAGTGTTTACAAGGACTTGGGAGTGTAGGGGAATGAGAGTGACTACGAAGGGACAGAAAAGAACTTTTTGGGGTGATGTAAATGTTCTCTATCTTGATTTTATAGTATGTATATATGTATATAGTATGTATAGTATACTATAGTATGTATAGTATGTATGAATTTGACAAATGACTTTATTTGTCAAATTCATACAACTGTACACATGAGTTAATTTCAGTGTATGTTAATTACACTTTAATACATATAACCAAAAATCTGCATAAAAATCTGTCATTTCATAATCATGTGGGGAAAAAGTAAAGGATGATTAATCACAACCTTTTTTTTTAAACATTTCAAAATGACCCTTAAGGGATTCTTTGTTTTTCACTCCTTGCTCATTTTAAGAGTACAGCACTCTACAGAGATAAAAGGTTTCCTTCTGTTCTTAACCTTGAAATTAAAAAGTATAAGCAAACAATCAATGTGATTTTTTTCAACTATCTTTCACTATCTGCTTTAGTAATACATCATTTTGCATAAATCCCATACAGAATCTGGCTATCACTTTGTCTAAAATCTGTCTTTCCTATAAAGAAATCTATGATCCAACAGAAGGTACACTTCGAGATAATATAATGAATGTGGCTATGTTAACAATGGTCTAATCAGTTAGCAAGATGGTAATAAAGACCATTTATTTGCTTGAATAACAGATAATAAAGATAACATATAAATAACAATTCCTTTTCCATGAAAAAACTTTGTAGGTTTTCAAAAGAATAATTAGCAACTATTTTGGTCTTTAAGTTTCCTTGATGAAAAATGTAAGCTCCATGAAAACAGGAACTTCATTCGTGGCACGATTCTCAATATCTGGAATTTTGTGTCTGGCTATAAAGAAGTATGAGTTAAATGAGCAACCACATGTATACCTACCATTAGCTCGATATCACTGCCAATTATATAAAGCTGATCTTCCATGGAAAGCTTCCTGTTCAAATGGGCAAGAACATACGTGATTCCAGGTAAACGCACAGCAGGACTGGTTAGAAGGCTACCCCAGAGGGCACTGTAGAATGCCGACTGGTCCACTGCAGTAGCAACCTTTTCCAATAATGTGTTTGTTCTGAGGTACAAAATAAAGTGGTTGAAAAAGGGAAATATTTAGTTTCACGATGTTAAACACAAATCATTATCCTCTCCCAGAATGTATGAAAGCATCCCTGCCGTAGTCATATGTTCCATAGATGGGAAGAAGCATACACGTCAGAGTCAGAGAACTGGGGTGTAAGTCCTGGCTCTCCCCATTACTAGCTGTGTAATCTGGGGAAATCACTTAGTGTTTCTTCAGTTCAGTTTCCTCAACCGTAAAATGAAGATAACAACAAAAACACCACCACAAGTCCCATCTGCCTCAGTGGGCTGTTAAACCCACATACATTATAGTTAATAATAATCCTATAGCAGAACATATCTTCTGTTGATTTTCTACAAAATTTTAAAGGCTATTTCAAAATATTTCCTTCTCTTTGAAATCACATTATGTAATTCACTATTTCAATGAATTATCCTATGACAAAATCAGAGATGCATTATTGCTCTATTAAGAACTGCATTTAAAGAATTACCTTTCATTTGTTTTAAACATAAGATAAACAATGCAATACACAAAAATTATTACATTGCTGTAAAGCAGATTCAGAATCAAGAGAATCTGATGATGAGTTCTACTGTTAACTTACTATGTGATTTAATACTAACACTGTAATCCCTTCTAGCCTCAATTTAACTATGCATTAAAAGAACATGTTTTCATATCATTTTATAGAACTTGTGTGAAATAACTGGCAAAACATATTGCTATGGTCTGAATGTTTATGCCCCCTGAAAATTTATACATTAAAACCCTGATCCCCCAAAGTGATGGTATTAGAATGTGGAACCTTTGGGAGGTGCTTAAGTCATGAGGGTAGAGCTCTCATGAATGAGATTAGTGTTCTTATGAAAGAAATACCAACAGAGCTCCAAAGTCCCTTCCAGTAGATGAGGATATAGGGAAAAGGCTCCAGCTATGAACCAGGCAGAAGGCTCTCACCAGAGCATGGTCATGTTGGCACCTTGATTTTGGACTCCCAGCCTCAAGAACTGTGAGAAATAAATTTCTGAATTTTTGCATTTCTGAATATTTCTAAATTTCTGAAAATAAATTTCTACCCAGTCTGTGGTATTTTGTTACAACAGCCCAAAAGACTAAGGCACATAACAAGATTAAATCATAGAGATACCACAGTCATAAAGACCATTATTCAATTTCTACGTTAAATTTTTAATTATAACTAGCAGATTTATGAAATGGTATTCATTGTATGCTTCCCTTAGGAGAATTAATAAAACAATTTAAAACAAGACTGATTTATAAACTTAATAAAATAATCTCATATTGTGTTTCTAAACTTGTAAGCAAGTAAGTAAAAAAGTTAATAAAAGTAAATGATAAGTTTTGAGGACTAAAGTATTTTTTTCTCAAAGTAGCTTATAAGAGTAATCCAATATTTTCAGGATTAGATTCTTACAGCATTATGGGAGCAGATGAAATATAATAAAAGGGTAGCTGGTCAATGCACTGGAATAAATTATTTAAATTTAAATCATGTGTACTCGTAAAGAAAGTTTGGCATTTTCTTTTTCTGCCACCTTAATTCATAATTTCCTTTTTGGTAAGAATATCAGTAACAGAGATTAAAGATACTTAACGTTACCCTGCATTGTCTACCACTATTAACTTCCAAAGAAATGATAGACTCCAAAACAGATCAAATCATTTTCTTCGAAGAGTTAAAATATCAAGAGTATCATGTCAATAGGTTGGTGCTAGGCTATTTTCCACCATTAACAATTTAAAAATTGATGGTACATGGCCCAATTTCCCATTCATTTTATTAATTTAAATGTCCTATCTATTGTACTATTATTTTAAATTATGGGTCACAAATTTTTGAGTGATTTTTATGTGCTAGGCACTAGACTAAGTGATATTGAAATATTATAGTAACACAATGAAATAGGTTATGCTTTTTTATATACAAGAAAACTCAATAAAGTTCAGAAATGTTGAAAAAGCTTTCCTAAGCTCACACAGTGTCTGTCAAACTAGGATTTGAACCCAGTCCATCTACCTTCCAAGTCTGTGCTCTTATTACTCAGCTAAATTTTCAGTGTGATACACAAACTAGACACACTAATTTTTTTGCTATAAAAATCTTCAGGTGATATACTGACGTGTCAAGAATAATTAGTTTTTGTGATGCCAATATTACTGATTTAAGGATGCTTGCTGACAAATCCATGACTTTGATTACTTAGCTGCAGCAATAACAGTACTATCTTACCTCTCATAGTACTCTGATCCTTCTTCTAAGCCAGGAAGAATACCAGTTAGCAATCCTTGTAGACCAGGCTTCAGTGTTTTACCCAAAGGCAGATAATATATCTCATACAAACTTAGCAATGTTGGTTTCACCGACATGGCAGCATTTGCAAGAAGAGGAAATAGTCCAGAACTGTTTTATAAAAATAAAAGTGGGGGATAAAATAACTATAAAATATTAATTCATATGTACCAACATGTGTGTATAAATCTTTTAAAAATGAAATAATGTTATACTGCTCAGCTTAAAATGGTATCCTGTATAGTGATGCCTTCTATATCCATTAAACCAACCTAGGTCTCTCACCTGAGCTTCATACTCATAAACCCAGTGGCCACCTAGCTGTTTCACAAGGCCTTCAAATTTCACAATTCATAAACAGAGTTCCCTCCCTCCCCCTGCCCCAAATCTTGATCCTTCCCCTGTAATTTCCATTTCAAAATATGGCATCAGCATCCATCTGGTTGACCAAAGGCTATACATCTTAGAGTGACTCTTGACCCTTTTAAAAAAAATCTACTTTAAATCGGAATCAATTACCAAGTTTTCTCTCCAAGCCATCCTCCTAGATATTTTTTGAATATAATAAATTCTCTCCATCTCCATCAGATAGCTCCTTAGAAGAGACCACCAAGGTATCTCAATCATCATCTCTCAATCATCATGTCTTACCAAGTACTGCTTCAGGATAGCCCTGAAGCAGCTGTTCTCAATAAAACCTTTCACTGGTTTCCTGCTGCCTTTAAGATATAGTCTAAATGCTTAATGTGGCTTTTAACATCTTGCTACTACATACCTCTATAGAGACAATGTATGCTCACCAATATCACTCCTGCACCCTCTGCTCCAGCTACACTGAAGAATTCCTCTCAAGTTCATTTTAGAACTTTCCACACCCTCGTTAGCAAGCAGGCCTTCGCACATGCTGCTCTGAAAGATACAATTCCTGCTCCCTTACTTACAACCTCCTTGTTGTCTGGATGATTCCTAGGACTCAGGAACTCAGCCTAAGCTGTTTCCTTGAGGAGACTGTCTCCTAATTAGACTAGGTTAGGCTCCCTATTTGATGTTCCCATAGAACCTAACACTTATTCTAATAAGTAATTCTGTTTTTACTAACAGTAAGTAATTCTATTGCTGTGATAATAATAAGTAATGCTAGGGACTTCCCTGGCGGTCCAGTGGTTAAGACTCTGCGCTTCCACTGCAGGGGGCAAGGGTCCGATCCCTGGTCGGGGAACTAAGATCTTGCATGCCACACAGTGCAGCCAAAAAAAAAAAAAAAAGTAATGCTATTCCTTGCAGCAGCAGAAGGAAACATCAACAAAGTAAAAAGACAACCTACAGAATGGGAAAAAAAATTTGCAAACCATATATCTGATAAAGGGTTAATATCTAAAACACATAAAGAACTTGTACAACTCAATAGCAAACAAATAACCTAATTACAAAATGGGCAAAGGACCTAAATAGACTTTTCTCGAAAGAAGATACATGAATGGTCAACAGATACATGAAAAGATGCTCAACATCACTAGTCAACAGGGAAATGCATATTAAAACCACAGTGAGATAACATCTCATGCCTGGCAGAAGGGCCATCATCAAAAAGACAAGATATAACAAATGCTGGTGTGGATGTGGAGACAAGGGAACCCCTGTGCACTGCTGGAGGGGCTGCAAATTGGTACAGTCACTATAGAAAACAGTATGGAGATTCCTCAAAAAATTAAAAATTCCAATTCTGGGAATATATTCAAAGGTAAAAAAAACACTAACTCAAAAAGAATCCCCATGTTCATAGCAGCATTATTTACAATAGCCAAGACATGGAAACAACCTAGGTGTCCACTGATGGATGAATAAAGAAGTTGTGTGTGTGTATACACACACACACACACATACACACACATGGAATATTATTCAGCCATAAAAATGAGGAAATCCTACCATTTGCAACCACATGGATGCATCTTTAAGGTATTATACTGAGATAAGTCAGACAGAAAAAGACATACCATATGATCTCACTTATAGGTAGAATCTTAAAACAAACCAAAACAAAACAAAAAAACACCCTAACTCATAGAAAAAGAGATCAAATTTGTGGTTACAAGAGCCAATGGTAGAGGGAGGGGGAATTAGAAGAAGGTGGTCAAAAGGTACCAACTTCCAGTTATAAGATAATTGAGTACTAAGAATGTAATGTAAAACATGATGACTACAGTTAACACTGCTATATGATATACAGGAAAGTTGTAACAGAGTAAATCCCAAGAGTGCTCATCATAAGGAGAAATTTTTTTTCCTTTATTCTTTTCTTCTTTCTTTTCTTTTTATTGTATCTATATGAAAAGATGATATTAGCTGAACCTATTGTGGTAATCATTTCACAGTATATGTAAATCAAACCATCATGCTGTACACCTTAAACTTACACAGTGAGGAATGTCAATTATTTACCAATAAAACTGGGGGAAAAAAGAGTAATTCTAGTAGATAATTCTGTAATATCAGAAAGCAAGAGACCATGACTCTCTTTTTATTTCTGTATCCTAAATCCTTAACACCAAGTCCTGCACTTGCAAAGTGCTTAACAAATGAATTAAGAATCTGTCTTGCTCCTACTTTATACAGAAAACAGAGGTCATCTAGTGGGAATTCCCTCAGCTCGCCATTTTCCCGCCTTCAATTTTAGGTAGTACAGTGTGACTTAAAGCTACAGTAGTAACCTCTTCAAAGCTACCTTGCCCCAGGGCCCAACGTCTCCTTTTGCCAGGGCCCTGCTTTATCTACCATCCTTTTTCTTTCCTGTAATTTCTTTCTTCCTCCACTGACAGTTGTGCTTAAATCTTTCCTATGACTCTAAAAAGAGAACAAATTACAACAACAAAATCCCCAAACCTTTATCTTAACTACCTCCTGGCTTGAAGCTGCCTTCCTACTTCAACTTTTGGGGGGAAAAAAAAAGCACTCCTCCCAATTTATCACCTCCCATCTGATCTTCAATCATGACACTTCTACCTGCTCTACTGAAGCTGTTCTCCATACTGTCACCAATGTCTACTAATCGCCAGATTTGATGGTCTATTTTCAGTCCCTACTGTTTCATGTGCCAGTAATATTTGATACTATTCACCACAACTTTCTCTTGAAATTCTTTCCCCTTTTGGCTTCAGGTGAGCTCTGTCTCCTGGTACATTTTCTATCTCTGATTCTTCTTGTTCCTTTTCAATGACTACTTTCCTCCACCTGCTCTTTAAATAATGTGACTCCTAAGTATTCACAGAATGGTCTCATTCCTTTACCCTCCTTATTATTCACAACGTACTGGGTGATCTCAATCATTCTCTTGGCTTCAACTGCCACCTGAATACTAACTGCTCTAAAATCTCTCTAGCCTGAAGTCTGGGTTTGTATTATCAAAAGTTTACTTTACGTATCCATTTAATATTTTACGCTGCTCAAACTACATGTCTAGCCTTCTTAGTAACCCCTGTGTACTGTATCATATTAAAAAAAATAAGTTTGAAGACACAATATGATATTTTATCATAGGTTACAGAACTTTAAAAGTATTTGTATTTATGTTAAAGCATAAACCTTGAGATTAACTTACTTAATAAAAAATAAAAAGTCCAACATTAATATAAACTTTAGTTTTTAAATTAGCTATACTTCTAAAAAATACACAATAACAATTTTACTCCATAAGGTATGTGTATATAAGAATGTCTGCCATATTTAGACACGGTGTTCTAGAATTAATTTATTATTCTTATATAGCATTATATATTATTCTTATATTGCTAATAAAATTAGATATACTGCAACTTCGTAAAATAGCTGTTTCTTAAAGTAAACTTTCTGTTATTTAAGAGTTTAAAAAGTAGTAGGCATGAGTTATATAAGAAAAGTCTTGCCTTAAGAAAGGAATTGATCAGTTATTACATGTAACTGAGCAATTTTCATCTTTTTATTAAAAAGTGCTGTTCCTTGTAATATAGTGTTTATTATTAGTATTAAAAATACCTATTACTGACTTTAGGTTCTATTTTTAAAACATCCATGCAGAATTTAAAGAAAGAGAAAACACAGACACAGTAAAGTAGATCAATGAAGTTAAAAGTTTGTTTTTAAAAAGACTAACAAAATTGATAAACTCATGACAAGACTAACCAGAGTAAAAAAGGATGTCTGCATCACCAATGTCACGAATGATAGAGGAAAATTGGATATGCACATGCAAAAGAATGAAATTAGACCCCTATCTTACATCACTTACAAAAGTTAACTCCAAATGGATTAAAGACTTAAATATAAGGCCTGAAACCATAAAATATAGAGGAAAACATAGAGAAAAGCTCCCTGACACTGCCCTTGGCAATGATTTTTTTGGATAAGAAACCTAAAGCAAAGGCAACAAAAGCAAAACTAAACAAGTGTGACTACATCAAACTAAAATGGAAGAGAGGATAAGATATGGGGAAGCCAGAATGAAAAGTTCTAACATATGTTTAATCATAGTTCCAAAAAAGGAAGAGAGAATACATGGAGTAAAGTCAATTTAAAGAGACTCCAGAATTGATGAAAGGTATTGATTTACAGATTTTAAAATCCCAATGAATCCCAACCAGGATAAAGAAAAAGATATCTACCTCTAAATACATCACAGTAAAACTGCAGAGTACTAATGACAAAGATGTAGAAGTAAATACGCAGACTTCTATGAGCTGATATTCGATCAGAGACCTGGATTAAAGCATTACAGAGTGAGGAAAACAAAGAAAATGAGGAAGAATAAGCAGAGACCTATGTTGTCAGAATGGAGTA